>NC_083578.1:90318908-90406408 GCF_027579695.1 Neoarius graeffei
AGGAGGTATTTACGTCCTTCTGGGTCCCCATAGATCCTTTTTCTGGAAGTCAAGAACCCCTGTGTGGTCCAAACTCCAAATGATTTTCTTCTTAGTCACTAGAACCTGCTCAGGAGTTGAATATTGAGCTTGCTGGATCTCAGGACACAAACAGAAACCATTTTTAAATATCCTTTAAGGGTTGGACTGAGTAGCTAATTCAGGGTTCTTAGGCTCCCAAGAGGGTTCTATTTGGAACCCTGTTCTGACTGTAGAACTCTGTTGTAGGATTCTAGATAGAACAATCATGGTTGGGTTCCTCCAGAGAGACAAAATCAAAGAACCCATTAGGAGAACTGGTCCCATTTTTTCTTCCTAAGAGTGTAAAATGTATGTATGTATGTATGTATGTATGTATGTATGTATGTAACAAACGGTTCTAGGTACAGTATTAAGTAGAAAAAGTGTTTATTCATGGGTTCAATAGATAATTAAAGGTTCTTAGCTTACAAAAATGTTCTTTCCAGGTTTTCAGATTTTTTTTAAAAAAAATTCCTATTTCTGTGTTACACTTGCTTAATTTTAGAACATTTAGAACCTTTAAAGTACATAGGTGCTTACACATAGAACCAGAGCCGGCCCGTGGCATAGGCAATATAGGCAAATGCTAAGGGCACTGCGTCCATCCAGGGGCGCAGAAACGGGGGGAGAAAAATTATGACTTCCACTATTCTGAAAACGAGTCAGCATTATAATGTCTTAGCCTAATTTAATTGTACAGCAAAGCATGTAGTCAGGGTGCGATTTGTCAAAAAAAGCGGGGTGGGGTGGGGTGTGGTGGTGGTTGTTAATCATGAAACAATAAGCGCTCAACAGTGGTTCGCCCTGTCTATAGTGTGTCTTCGGGCGCGCAAGTGCGCATCCGCGGCTATTCTCTGTTTTGGCCATGTAATAGCCTAAGTGCAAAGTGTGCCCAGGGGCGCCAAGGGCGACCAAAACCCCACCAAAAAGGAGAGATGGAGTTATTGAATGGAGATGTTACCAAGTGCATCAGTGGTGTACAGTGTTTTCAACCACTGTGCTGCCGAACTCTAGTACCGCGGAACACTAGTGTGCCATGAGAGATCACCAAGTGTACCGTGGAAAATTATAGAATGACTGTATATTGTAAATATTGGCAACAGCGTTTTAGTTTCAGTCAACATTTTCTATTGGTGATGTGCCTTGAGATTTTTTCATTGAAAAAAGTGCGCCCTGGCTCAAAAAGGTTGAAAAACAAGTGTAGCCTACGCAGTAGTGGTCGGTGATTTCCTTATGCCTACTAAAAATGCACAATGATAGGTTATAAGGGGGGCGGGGGGAGCGGTGCTCATCGGGGAATGAGAATGACTATCCACTGCAAAAAGTAGCCCAGACTACAAGTGCTTAAATGAAGAAATCCAGACTCTCGGGTGCGCAAGGGCGCAAACGAAGGCTACAGGAAGAAACAAATAGAGTGAAGTCGTAAGTCTGATCTAATCTCTCATATCAACCATTATAGTGGCAAATTAATATTTTAGACGCCTGAATCAATGTCTGCCTAGCTAACTAGATGCAAACAGCAACAGACTTCAATAACAAAGTACCCATAATAGCACTTTTGTTTGAAAATACAGCCCACTGATGTCCTAACAGGGTGCTTAAGTTTGCACAATTTAGAATTGTAGAATTTTTTATTCATTTAATTTGTTAATTCTTCAGAGATGACTTAACTTTTAATAGCAAAAAAGAAACTAAAAATAATTTCTTGTTTATTGTCCATGCACTACACTTTGAACAGGGTGCGGAAGAGTTTTTGCCCATTATATGGAGATATGTATTGAATTTGTGTGGTCATTTTACTTTGTGACACTTTATGTTAATAATGATAACAATAATAACAATAATGAAAAAGATAAAAATGACTTCTTGTTTATTGTCCATGCACCGTACATTGTTTAATAGTAATAGAATAGAGTGATTAGATTAAAGTGTTATTTACCGGTAGATGTTATAAAAGGTTTTTTTTTCTTGGGGGGCGCGAGCCAAAACTCAATCTCGCCTAGGGCAGCCAAAGACCTAGAGCCGGCCCTGCATAGAACCATTTTTTGGAAGATAAGAACCCTAAATGTCCATCAAAGTATTAAGGAACTCTTGAAGAACCTCTTTTTCCCCTTTGTAGAAAAGTAGATGGTACAATCTATGTGATATTATGAAGAAAACAATGAAAGCGTTCGTTGATTAATTAAGGGTTCTACCTGGAAACCTTTCTGACAACAAAACACTCCATGTAGAACCTTTAAACATTCCCCCAGAACATGGATGAAGCAAAGAATACTGAGTCTAAACTTTCTAAAAGTTTCAGGGTCTTCATTGAATGTTTAAGGGTTCCTCGAGACGGATGAACCAAAGAACTCGTTAGTGAGGCCTTTCAGAAAGAGTATAAAGATAAAATAATAACTTGTAACCCTAATACAGTGGTCTACAGAGGTCCTTACTCGCGTTGGTGATTTTGGACAGTTCCCATATAGTTCCCATTAGGTTGAGAACGTTCTGCAGGTTTCTGTGGACACTGCTGAAACCCTGGGGCTGTGAGCAACATCCAGTCCATTATTACGTGTAATTATTTAAAGCCAAAGCGCGAACAGACTTCTAACGAGTTCCTTGCGAGTTCCTGTGTTCTCCTATACGGAGCGTGTTATAACACGTTTCGTGGATCAGAGCGCCGTTTAAACGCTTATAAAAATGAACTCTACGTTCCTGCTGCTGAATGACAAGTGTGAGGATTTTTTTTTTCCACAGAAGACCAGACCTGAGAGAAACATGTGACTTTAATCGGTCGTGTTCCAAAAGCCCTGGAGCGAGGCATGGAGCAGAGCGGCGCAAATGGATGAAATTATATCCATATGATTCAGCGAGACAGCTAAGGGGAGACAGGTTTCCTCATGCACTTCGTCAGGGCACTAAATTAAAGCCAGCTTGCCCTGAAACATTCCCATTACATCGTTTACACGTATCAGTTCCACATCCAGAACGTCAGCGCTTTTAACAGCCAGCTTCATCTGCTGCAAATCGCCAGCCTAATTTCAATTAAATTCAATTAAAGTCCTGAAATCTGGCCCTACTGCTGTTGTTTTTTTTTTAAACTCATTTGGGAATGAGACGAGAAATTCCTCCGCTGGTTGTTTCACCTTTTTTTTAATTCTTGTTTTATTTATTCATCTCTGTTTTTCTTTAAGGTTTCAAAACCTCAGATCAGAGCTTGATTAAACACATGATGTGAGGTGAACAAACCTGCTGTCCAGATGCAAGCAACAACTTCGAGGAAAAATTCTCAGAAAAAATTTTCCCAGAGTGTGTCATGTTTCTGAGACCTCGATCGGAAGAGAACTGCAACAGGAAGTGACCTGTGAAGACTAAATCAAGAACCTCGTGCACTCATCAGCACCAGATACCGTACGTGACAGTCACTAACTCTGACCTTAACACTAACACCAGCACTGGACTAAAATTGTTCCCAGAACAGAGAAACGCTCCAGAACTCAAACACTTGATACGGTTTCCTTTTTATTTCAGACGGATCCAGATGTGGCGCTGCTCAATACCTCGGTTCGAACGCTGCTCACTGGTACTGAAAAGCATTTCAGAGTTTTTATGTTTTTGTAAAATGACCTTACGGTGATAGAAAACACGCTTCCTTGTGTATCTTGTGCACTTCTCCAGAAGAAACCCCTGAAGTACCCTTTTCCTCCCAAGTGCACCAAGTACCAAGACCTGAACCTCTACTGCTTCTCACTGGTCCACCACATGGGGTTTAAAAGTCATCACATTCTCCTTACAGTCTGAGAGTAAAACAGAGCGGAGAAGATGAGCGGCCGGTGGAGTCACTGGATCTGTTTACTGCCGAGGTTCTGGTGCTGATGACAGACGGGACGTAAAGTCCATCACTCCATCATCTCATCTGAGCGCCTCTAACGGCTAATTATAGAGGAAGAGAGAGAGGGAAAGAAAGAGGGAGCGGACACGGCATTAATTATCTACTCACTTCGGGAACATGAGGAGAGAGAGAGAGAGAGAGAGAGAGAGAGCAAGAATAAGAGAACAGAGAGTGATAGAAAAATAGAGCGACAGAAAGAGAGAGAACAGAGAGTGATAGAAAAATAGAGACAGAGAGAGAGATAAAAACTAGAGAGAGAGAGACAGGAAAGATGACAAACTGATGAGAAGGAGAGAGAGAGATGGAGAAATCAAGAGTATGAGAGAGAGAGAGAGAGAGAGAGACTACAGTTGCAAACAATTACAACAAATATTCGTGCCGAAGTTCTCATTCACCGCTCCATTCATTTACAATTCCAGTGAAATAATAATCATCTCTTTTGAGTCACCAAGACTTTAAAAAAAAAAAATCACTCTTTGACAGACTTCTTCATTGTTGTGTGATCGTGTCTCAGCGTGCTCGCGGCCTCATTCAGCTCCACAGAGTTATTACTGCACATTTTTAAAAATGGCGGTTGACGGTGCTGCGTTGGCTCATGTTTGACCAATCATCATACACTTACATCACTTATGGTGCCTCTTGTATGGGAACAGAACCTACAGGTATGTAACTGTGATCATCATCATTTCCTGCTGTGTGGACTCAGAAAAAAGGGGGAACTTCCTCCAACAGTTCTAAGAACTATGAAAAAGTTCCTCCAGTCTGAAAGCACCTAATGACTGGGTTGCCAGATTGGGCTCGTCACTCATCATCCGCCAAGGTTTTGTTTCATAGCAAATAATCAGGATTAAATCTAATAAATTTCCACAAACAGAGGCAAAGTGTAGACGTTGTGTCTAAGATGTACAGAATCCTAATGCAAGTCACAGTAGCACCGAACCTTCTGTCCCTTCATTGCTCTCTCCGTTCTGTTAGCTACATTAGCCTTGCAGCTTTTACACACTCAGCTGTTACACCTCGTCTTTCCCTCTGTACCATGTGGTCACTGAATTCGATATTTCACAATATCCATTTCAATATTTATTGCCAAGCATTCAGTCCAAAACACGATCTTGATCAAATGCCCAACAGTGGCTCGGTAACCGTGCTGGGATTCAACCCCATAACCTCCTGCTCACAGAACCGTAACTGCTGACTCGGACATCTTTATACAGCTAAAACAGAACCGGCTTCAGAAATTCCGCCGCTGGTCTGCTGGGAGAAAGTGAAACGGATAACGAGGCCCTGCTGTGTTATTTAATTCCACAGCCTACGGTCTCGTATTCATGAAGGATCGGAGCTGGAGTTTCTCACTGCGCAATTGTTTGCTTTAGCGGTAACGTGAGCGCGAGGCTGGTGAGCGCAGATCGCCCACGCATAACTGAAACGCTTTCTCAACAATCCGAAATTCACTTTTCCATCTGTGTGTTTAATACAGCGTGACTGGATCCCACCCCTGCATCTGCAACTAGATATCGTTACATATGACTCAATACGAGTCTGACTCATCAGCTCTGACTCAGATTTATTAATCTAGCATTGACAGAAAAGAACAAACATCAAAGATAACATCACATCATGGTTTATGTGATACTGTACATGAGATCCTATCTCCCATGATGCATCAGTACCTCCGAGAACAACTACTGTACAAGGTTCTGGTGCTTCGGTTCCTTAATTTTTTTTTAACAAATGAAAAAGGATGTTGACGATGGTAACGGTGATGATGTCTGTAAATCACACGGCAATATTTATTACTGACAATGATATTTACATCCAGTTATGAAAAACCTTACAATGGCTCCTACAATAGCGATCATAAACATGATGGTGTTGATGACAATAACTGTGGCAATGATGATAAACATGACCATGATGTTGAAGATGCCGGACATGACATTGATGATGACATCCATAACAGTGATGATGCCAAAGACCACAGTCAGGATAACAGACATGGATGGTGATGATGACAAACAAGACAGTGATGATTAACATGACACTCAGGATAACTTCTTCTTTCATCTGCTCCCGTTCATTCGGGGTCACCACAGTGAATCTGTTCCGTATATTTGATTTGGCATAGGTTTTACACCGGATGCCCTTCCTGATGCAACCCTCCCCAACACCGTGTTGTATGACCCCAGTGGCTGGGTATTTTACCGAACCTGCATGTCTTTGGACTGTGGGGGAAACCGGAGCACCTGGAGGAAACCCACAAAGACACGGGGAGAACATGCAAACTCCACACAGAAAGGCCCTCGTCAGCCGTGAGGTTTGAACCCAGAACCTTCTTGCTGTTACGTGACAGTGCTAACCATGACATCACCGTGCTGATAACAGACATGACAGTGATGAAGTCAACCATGATGGTGGTGATGACAAACAAGAAAATGATGAGTAACACAGTAGTGATGACAGACATGACAGTGATTAAGAGGACTATGATGATGCAACAAGTGATGGTTAACATGATGATGATGAACATGACCATGATGATGACGACCATGATTGTGTTAACTGACCTGACAGTGATGATGGCTACCATGATAGTGATAATAACAGACATGACAGTGATAATTAACACGACAGTGATGATTAACATGCCGGTGATGATGACGATCATGAAAGTGATCATGACCATGATTAAGATGACTGTGATGATGTAAAACATGACAATGATGACTAGCCCAGTGGTGCTAGTCATCATTGGGTGCCCATTTGACAACCTGCTGAAGCCAGCCAACTCTTGTCTAGTTGTGGCATGCAGTCAAGCTTCGTCTTGGCTTAGGGAGGAGGGCGCCCTGCCACGCAGAGCCCCGCTGGTGCCTTGAGGGAAGGAGAAAGAGAGAGAGCGATGCCACTGGCTCACAGATGGTGCAGGGCCGAGTACCTGTAGAGGTGAGCCAGGTGCGATACCCCTATCGTATTTTGCATATGACTAGCCCAATGGTGATGACTAACATGACGGTGATGATGACTACCATGAAAGTGATGATGACAAACATGACTGCGATTAAGATGACCATGATGATGCAAAACATGACAGTGATGTGAAACAGGACGGTAATAATGACTCCCATGACAATGATGTTGCGAAACATGACACTGATGAGAGCAAACATGACAGTGACGATTGCCAAACATAAAGACGATAACGGCTACCACGAGAGTTATGATGCCAATCATGGTGGTGATCAGATGAGAAATGGCGATGATGATGACTAACATGACATAGATATATACCTATCCATACACACACTCACTGCATCTCACACACTCGGAGTCTCACACTTCCCAGACGTCTTTGTTGCGTTTGTTTATTAACAGCGAGCAGTTTTTACTGAATTCACCTGGACAGTGTTTTCGCTGATAACGGTGTGTGTTTGTGTGATGAATGTTTGTGGAGAGGCTGGATGTGATACAGACGGTGCCATTATTTACTAAAGATGCAATTCGGATGGATGGACAGTAACAGGCTCCGCCCTCAGCTGGACAAGCAGCTGCTCTACAAATTTGTTTCAACAATGGAGGCGGGGTCAACTTAACGAGATGCTTATTAATTATTACAGCAGTTTGCCTTGTGGCCAGCAGAGGGCTCTACATATTACAGACTGCACCTTTAATCGCAGTGCTTTCACAGAGCTGCTTTTATTATTATTACTATTATTATTACTATGGAGTAAATGCATTTGCCAAAGCCATAAATGTAAACATAATCATTTGATAACCATCATAAGGTTGCTGAGGGATTACACACTTCATAAACACCTTCATAAATCCTCATCACAGGCTGTGTGTGTGTGTGTGTGTGTGTGTGTGTGTGTGTGTGTGTGTGTGTGTGTGTGTGTGTGTGTGTGTGTGTGTGTTTTCACAAAATCTGGATCTGATGCAGCAGGATACTGCGGCTAGTGTTTGGAATGTGTGCGCAAAAATGGAGAAAGGGGGGAAATAAGGAGAGTGTGTGTGTGTGTGTGTGTGTGTGTGTGTGTGTGTGTGTGTGTGTGTGTGTGTAACAACGCTAGGAATTCTGCGTACTTGTGAGCGATGAATCCGAGCGAGATGTTAAAAACCACGGGGGGGACATATGTGTGAGGCGTGTCTGGAAAGAAGCAAGTGGATTGGAAGCTGTGAGTTTCTCTCTCTCCCTCTTTCTCTCTCTCTCTCTCTCTCACACACACACACACACACACACACACACACACACACACACACACACACACACACTCTCTCTGCCTCGCTTCCATTCCATGCACAACTCTACACTACACTGTATCCTCTGTCGTGTTTTATTTACATAATAAACCACTCTGTGTGTTGCGTTGTTACAGGAAATTAATCAACACCAGGGTGGCGTGATGAAGCAGCGTTACTGTCACTACTACCTACATGCGACGTTATATTCCTGTAACATCACATCCCCGAGTGTTTTATTCCTCTTACAGCACAGCAATTTCCCAATGATTACAATTTATCTGTTATAGAAAACCTCATTGGCGGCACGGTGGTGTAGTGGTTAGCGCTGTCGCCTCACAGCAAGAAGGTCCAGGTTCGAGCCCCGTGGCCGGCGAGGGCCTTTCTGTGCGGAGTTTGCATGTTCTCCCCGTGTCCGCGTGGGTTTCCTCCGGGTGCTCCGGTTTCCTCCACAGTCCAAAGACATGCAGGTTAGGTTAACTGGTGACTCTAAATTGAGCGTAGGTGTGAATGTGAGTGTGAATGGTTGTCTGTGTCTATGTGTCAGCCCTGTGATGACCTGGCGACTTGTCCAGGGTGAACCCCGCCTTTCGCCCGTAGTCAGCTGGGATAGGCTCCAGCTCGCCTGCAACCCTGTAGAACAGGATAAAGCGGCTACAGATGATGAGATGAGATGAGAAAACCTCATCATACTTTTTATCCATTTATAGCTACATTTAAAGGTGACACAGGTCGATATGCTGGTTCAGGAATCATTTAATCCCCTCCCCTTTCTGAATTGTTTGAGCCGATACCCATCCCCATAGCTGTTATGCATCATCTTGTTTCAGTACAGTTTATTTCCTAACGCGGGGCGTCCTAACCACGTCAGTCTGTTTACAAACCGCTCGCTCAGCAGCCAGTTCGGAAAAGTCACGTGAGGTTATATGCGGGTCAGAGGTCACGACCGTGGAGCCACAGCAAACATGGCGGATCACCCAGATCGAACGAAGACTCCTAAATCGAGACAAAAAAAACAACAATTTAAGGAAGGATCTGACATTGTCAGAGGCAAAACACGCCAGAAAAGACAGCAAACAAGCCGAGGAAATATCGCTGGCTCTCGAGCGCTCGCTTCTGTGTCGGAGGGCACCGGTTCCACCATGTTTGTTGCAACTTCACTCATTATAATATGATAATGAGGATAAACTTCGGCCGTTTCTGTACCTGAGTGTAAACATTAGTGCGCAGTGTTTTTCCAGCTCATTCTCCTTCACAGACGTGAGGCAGCAGGCAATACAGCGCATGGTTCAAGTACCTCGTTCAACAGGGTTCTATTCATCTTTTGAATACATCGACCCGTGTCACTGTAATGTTGTGGACTATCCAAGTTCTCACTTGCATTATATTATAGCAGCTATAAACATTCGTTCTCTCACCAACCTCTTGTTTTTAATCTCTCAAAGTTAAAAAGAAAAAAAAAATACACAGCTTGTTACGTCACGTTACCGAGAAACCGCAAAGAAGTGTCAACTCGTCTGTCTTAAAGACGTCGGAAAACTTATGGTGATGATACACGGGGCAACTTTTTGGGCAATGTTGCCGAGCAATGTTGCTGGGCAATTGCATTTTGACTCTTTTCTATTGAGATTGGGCAACATTGTTTCTTTCTGAATGGTTTTGATAATCTCTGGCAACTTTTTGAGATAAGCCAATCAGAACGCGAGTATTGAGTCATGTGACCTCCGGTGAGGTTCGGATCAGAAATTTCAAACAAATATGGCGGCCGCTCAGTGTCAGTGGAGTGAAGAGATGGAGAGACTCCTCATCTGTTTTTACGCCGGTAAGTTGTTATTTTAATATTCTATATGGAGGAATTTACCTCACCAAAGCTCTAAAAAAAACAGACAGCTTGATTAAATGGTCACAGCAAAAATTAAGACATCGTTTTTTTTTTTTTTTAGCTAACTGTAAACTGCCGTTGCTAACTGTTGTTGCCCATTGTTAGTTGCCCTGAAAAGTTGCCCTGTGTCTCACCTAGTTGCCTGTTGCCAGCAACATTGCTCGGCAACATTGCCCAAAAAGTTGCCCCGTGTATCATCACCTTTAGAGTTAAAGCTGTACGTCTGACTGTTACAAAGCATTAACACTGGAGACTCCTTCCAGAAATGCTGCATGTTTGCCTGAAGCGTTCGCTCTACTCGTCCCTGTGAATGAGCTGTTGCTATAGAAACGATAATGTATCAGAAAGAATGAGCTCATTGATATAAAGCTGTGATTTGCAGCTGCACTATAGAAACCTACCGACCAATCAGAACTGAGAATTCTGTGACTGTAATACAGCATATAATTATATACACCATATTTCTTGACTGAATAGTACTTTAGCTATAAAATGAAGCAGGTATAAATGTATAAAACACATTTCTAGGTCCC
This sequence comes from Neoarius graeffei, assembly GCF_027579695.1. Taxonomy (NCBI): domain Eukaryota; kingdom Metazoa; phylum Chordata; class Actinopteri; order Siluriformes; family Ariidae; genus Neoarius; species Neoarius graeffei. The sequence goes on from NC_083578.1 coordinate 90,329,491, forward strand.
ACGTGTGAAAAACTGATGCTAACATGCATACTAGCTGTTATTAGCAGTGTAAATATTGACATAATGAGCCTTGACATTGCTCTATTAAAGTCCATTATTAGCTCAGCGGAATGAGACGTATCCGCTCGTCCCGCTGGTGTAAGACGAGGATAAATGAGGGTCATTAGCGAGCATGGAACTCTCTCAGCACATGCAGCTCACCGTCTCTGCTGGGAATCAGGATTTAAAGCCTTTTGAAACAGCGAGGCCCAGTTCGCTCAGCTCCACTGTATTAGTAAACCGATACGGCTCGGGTTTTTTTTTTTCGTGGTTAAAGCGATTAAAGCTTGGATTCGGGACAGTTATGACACACTGTAAGAGCATCGTAGCGTCTCGTTCTCTGTCACGAGGAGCTGTAAACGCTGGGGAAATTAACAATTCCTAACGGCGCATTCCACGGTTAATCTGATTAGCATTAGCGCAAAATGTGTGCGCGCCAGGGACGTGTTGAAGCTCAGCTATCGAACGTAAAATGGATTAATTAAACAACAACAATAAGAAGAAGAATAGTAATCATAATCATAATAATGCAAAGCTACAAGCAGAGATTCTCAGAACAAGCAGGGAGATATTAACGCTGAAGAAAACGTGAACAGAGACGATAAGAGGAACGAAAGACTGGATTGCATTAGCGTACTGATTGACTGGAAATGTTTTACGACTAGACAGAATCTTGGCCTGGCGTCTTTCAACAAGGGAAAAACAAGCGCGAGGCATTCGCGAGATTTTCGACACGGAGCCAAGACGTCAGTTTCCTGATGAGCTGCACTAACACACCCCTCACATGTGGGCCACGTTACACGTTTTATAACCAACAGAACACCGGATCACACGTGCCCAAAATGTGGAGAAATGAGAAAATTGAAACAAACAAACAAACAAACAAACAAACAAACAAACAAACAAACAGTATAATGAAACACTTTTCCTTTCATTCATTTAAAACTAATGAAACACTTTCAACAATTTCAGCGTTTGAGCATTTAAATTCAATCTATTAGTTTAAAAAGAACAGAAATGGATGATTTCATGAGTTCCAGAAGGAGGAACTGAAAAGAAAAATGAGTACCATACGGTGCATCACACGTGCTAGCTGTTATTAGCCATGTAAACATAACAGGAAGTAATCAGCGGCAATGCAAAATACAACACACATGCTAATTCTGGGTAAATATTAGTAAATAATTAGCGATAACAGAACACATGGACAATTATGCTCAGGGACATGAGTTTGGTGAATATAACAGGAATTAATACGCAATAATATGGCAGATAACACAGACGCTAGCTGCTGTTAGCTGGATAAATGTAATAGAAGGCACTAAGCAGTAATGTTACACAAAACTCTCATGCTAGCAAACGTTAGCTTGGTAACATTCTTGGATTTGCAGTCGCTATCTGGAGAAATATAACAAAGTAAAAATAAACATAAACAACATGCAAAACATGCTACACATGCTAGCTGCTGTTAGCCGGGTAAACGGTCCAGCTGTGTAACTAAACGTAGCAGGAATTACATCAGAGTGCTCCTGAATCCTGGACTCTGATTGGTCAGAATGTGTTGATTAGTTTTCTATAACAGCAGTACAACTGCTGTGACGTAAGAGGAATAAAACACCCGGGGACGTGCCGTTGTCAGAAAATAATCCACTTCACGGTGATAAACAGTGTCTCCACTTCATCACACCACGCCATTGTTGATTATTTTACTATAACAGCACGACACACACAGTGTCTGATTTTATTTCTGACTTTAGAAGCAACACTGCCAGAATAAACACAATTTACACCGAAGTGTAATAAAGTCGTGACAAAACAGGTAGCCAGCGCTAACGGAAACATGGCCAGCGCTAAGCGGAGCAGACGGCTCGGGATGTCAGCGGCTCGTTCTGGTACAAACCCATTAATATCAACGTCATGGCGCGGCCCAGACGGCTCGGGTTTCCGCCCGCGTTCGCAGGGAAAAGTCGCCTCATGCGCCGTCCGCTTGTTTAATTAGCTAATGGCGCTAGACGTTTCATCTTGCGCTAGCTGTGTTGATTGCTCACAAAAAGCCTCTCTTCAGCCCTGAAAGCAAGCGAGTGAGCTGGCAGCGTGCGAGAGGCTCCGTGTGCTTCAGCGTCCAAAACTCACTCTAATAAATCTTTCACACTAAAAAAAAAAAGAAAGAAAAGAGGAAATTCCATGATGTATGTGCGATGGAGCAGGTTCCCTCATCCAACTTTCCTACAGGCCGAAGAGTCGAGTGTTTGAAAGAGTGAAAGAATGAATCAGTGAACAAAATAAAATTGAAAGAGTGAAATGCTGAAAAGATTAAACCAGTAAAAAAGCGAAACAGGAATACACACGAGTGAAAAGGTGAAAGAGTGAAAAAGGGTAAAAAGTGAAAGAATGAAAAGGTAAAATAATGAATCAGTGAATAAAGAAATAAAAAGAAAAGGTGATATACTGAAAAGATTAAACCAGCAAGAAATGAAGAGATACAGGAGAATGAAAGAGTGAAAGTGTGAAAGAATAAAAATGTGAAAGAGTGAAAATGTGAAAGAATGAACCAGTAAATAAAAAATATAAAGCAAAGGGTGAAATACTGAAAAGATGAAACCAGTAAAAAAGTGAAACAGGAACACACATGAGTGAAAGAGTGACAGAGTGAAAGAGTGAAACAGCTTTAAAAATAAACAATAAAATAAAAATGAGTGTGAACTCCGTCCTCCATCACAGGCTGGACCTGCACTTCTCAGATGAATGAAAAAAAGTTTGGCCGAGGAAGTAGCGGTTATGAACACGTGTCATAAACGTGAGTGATTTACGGTGGACTGCAAGTAATTTTGTCGCAAAATTGAACACAGGGTAACGAATGACACAACCCAGAGCGAGCCCATCTTTTTCCCAGAAGCCGTTTTTTTCCCCTCCGTCTGCTTGCCAGAGCGCTTCGTTTACGGCGTCGTCATGCTGAGTCACGCTGCCTCGGCACACTGGAGGCACTCTGACTCCGGAGCACGAGGCGGCTTTCTCACGTGGGAATAGCAGGAACGATGATGAGGCAGGAAGAGAAAATGAAATAAAACAGATTTATAAAGAATTACTAATACGCTGCTAACACGTCCAGGAATTACGACACGTTGGCTTAATTCAATAACGACGCCATATTGTGTTACTCCCAAACGTCGCTGCACGGCTTTGTGGATGTTTACACAACTTCAGAGTTTTTTTTCTCCAAACTGCACTTGCTTCACTTTCTTTCTCTCTGTCTTTCTTTCTTTCCTTTTTTTAATAAAGTCTTCGTCATTAGCGTTTGGCTGAATGACTGTTTCCCCAAACAGATGGGATTTCTTTCCCATAAAAACAGCCACTCGTTAGTGGGTGTCACATGACGCCACCTCGTTAATGATGTCATGACCAGGTGGCTTAAACGGGCACAAAAAAAATCCCACACAGTGACTAACAAAAAAAAAAAAAAAAATTAAGAACAGGGGACTCAATTTCCCTGAAACTCTCAGAAAGTCCAAAGAAAAACAAAGGGAAAAAAAACCACACCCAGATTTACAAACGACTCAAAAAACAAACAAACCCAACATTCACCATCTTTACGTTTCAGTTTACGGGAAAATCACGATCTCGTAACACGCAGAGTTCAGAATTCTTGAGAATGTTTTTTTTTTTTATCACACACAGATTTCGCTCGATTCTTTATGGCCTATTCCTCTTTGGTTTTATTTCCTTCTCGAACATCTGAGATTTTAAACATTTTATAAGAAATCTGATAAAAATCTTTTATGAGAATTAATTTGGCGCAAAACCAAACTTTGGACACAACAATCCTTCTTCTAATAATACCAAACACACCAGTAACTGACTTTCACACAGATTTATTTTCTGTTTTAATCCTGGAGCATAGCAACACGACACAGTGAACCTCGCCGCGCTTTATTTACGTCATTAAAAACGTCTCGGTACAATGCAGCTCAGGAATTCAATCACTTTTGCACAAAGAATCAATTTTCCACAGTTTAATGTTCTGTTAAATAAACATTCTTTATAAAATATGTATAAACTGCCCACATGATTCTCCTCACTGGGTTAAATTATTATTATAAAATCAATAAAACATAAAAATAAAGTTCATATTACATTTATTTAAACATCTTGAGTCGCTTCAGAATACCCTCCAAAACCAAGATTCTGTATTTCTCAATTCCAAGACATGCAGTTTACTCCAACAATATAACGCAATTGAATTAGTTGAAAATCTTTGATCTTTAAAGCAGCGGTTTGTGATTTTTCACCCTCTGCTGCCTACATGAGGAATTACATCCCATTACCGCCCCCTCTGGTTAAACTCAGTATGCTTTATATCATTTACTTTTGAAAGAAAGATGCGAAGCAGAGCAGCTCTGATTTGAAAGGGGGTGGAGCAAATTTCAGGGGCAGAAAAATATCCAAAAATCTACAAAATCTCTGTGCAGTAATATTTTATGTCACAATAATTTCAAATCTTATGTAACTGTATATCAGGTTTGAAACAAACAAATGAATGAATGAATTGAAATTAAATTTGAAGGTACATTTAATTTCATAACATTTAATGCATACTTTTTAGAATAAATTGATAATATTTCAAATTCAGTGCATCAAATTCTAATTTCAGATTTGCGCAAATTAACAAACAGCACAATTTTTAATTGTGTTTGAAATCAATTGAACCAAATCAAATCTGAATTTAATGAAATAAATACAAAATGAGGAAAATTAATTTTGTGAAAAAAAAAACACGATTACTTTTCATGAACAATTTACAATTTTGCCTTTTACACTTTTGCATTTTTTAATCTTTTTTAGACAGAATTCTGTTTTAAATTGAATTTAATTTATGGAGTACAAACCAACCTGAATAAGTTTAATGAGTCTCAGTGTTTAAGTTTCGGCTGAAACATGTCTGTTTAGTCAAGTCTTTTGTGAATAGTTTTTAATCAGGTAAAGCAGCAGATCTGGAGGATCCTCGGGTATCGAGTGTTTTGGTAAACTGGGACGTATGGATGCTATCGCCACCCCGCCCTCTTCTGCTCCTCTGACCTGCCTGATCCATCCTGATGCCCTACTTCTGGCTGGAGTCTCATCACTTCACTCCTGTGGAGGACGGCCCGCATACGGACAGTCAAAAGTCGCACTTAGAAGACGCTCTGGACACTTACAGTTCTGCTACGATGGTTTAGGATGACAATCACCATGATAACTTTAGGACTGCAGTTCTCATGAACAGTTTTGCACTCATGCAATCAATGAACAGTTTATAACTTCAACAAAACAGACTTCCTGTTAAACTATAATGAATTTCCTGGTTATACTTTGTGACTCTATAGGACACAGTTATAGAAGTGAGTTATTTATAATCACGCTATCTGTTATCACACAGACGAGGGTGGGTTCCCTTTTGAGTCTGGTTCCTCTCGAGGTTTCTTCCTCGTGTCATCTGAGCGAGTTTTTCCTCACCACCGTCACCTCAGGGTTGATCATTGGGATAAATTTAGAAATTCAATCAAATTTATTTATTTCTGTCACCCTGCTTTGTGATAATGTCTCATGTAACTTTATAGAGAATTCTATCATAAAGGACAAAAATTCGGCTCAATTAAAAAAAAATCAAAGTCAAATCCCATTTATGCAAATATCATTCCACAGAAGACTGGCTTGCTAAAGTATATATTTTTTATTACCAATTTGCTTTCATTAATTTTAGGCATCAAACAAAAAAAAAAAAATTCCAAGATTGTATACTGTGTACATTTTTTGATGTTGGTTAAAGTAACAAATTACAATTCTTTGGGAAAAAATGTAAAAGTCCCATGAGTTGTCGACCTCGAGCGCATGTTTGTGTCCTAACTAACAAAGAAAAACAGGATCGGAGCACGGCCTCAGTTTGACCCGTCTGTGAATTTATTTAACAGAATTAAAGCAATAAAGCGGAGAGGAAGTTGAGCACAGAAACGTTTATTAACTGCTCATCAAACCTGAACACTCAGACCAGCCCGAGCCGCTCCAATAAATATTTACACAAATCTCATCAATGATCCGAGACGGAGAATCCGCAGCGGTCAGAAAGGCCGGTGGAGCCGCAGGGGAGAGGAGCAGGATATATTTTTAATATTAATGCAGACGGGAAAAAAAACGCAATAAACTAAAACAACACGGCAACGAGGCTGAAACACAACAGGATATTACTGTGAGATTATGTGGCTTCCTGTTAACCGAACAGACTACAGACACTGTTAATTACAACTTCTTTACTGAGCGCTCACACACACACACACACAAAGTGCAGACAATGACACAACAGCTGGGGTCAAAGGTCATCTCATGTTCAGGGTAACAAAGGTAATGATAAAGGGCAATCAGGCTTTTAGAGAGAGAGAGAGAGAGAGAGAGAGAGAGAGAGAGAGAAACAGACAGACAGACAGACAGACACGGAGAGAAATAGGCAGAGAGAGACAGACAGTGTGTGTGTGTGTGTGTGTGTGTGTGTGTGTGTGTGTGTGTGTGTGTGTGTGTTACGTGAGTGAATTGTATGGTGGTGTGAGTGTTGGTGGTTCTGCCTCTTTTTTGAAATGAGTTTTTTCAGGGTGGGATGTCTGCTGTGTGTGTGTGTGTGTGTGTGTGTGTGTGTGTGTGTGTGTGTGTGTGTGTGTGTGTGTGTGTGTGTGTGTGTTGTGATCTTCCAGTCATTTTCGCTACAATACACTGGTTTGTTCCTTCACTGGCGTCTGTTTAACATCTCGGAGTGTAAAAAGCTGGATGTGTTCATCCTGTCACTCAGCACTGAGGGATATCAGGACTGATTTCACTCACTCACTCTCTCTCACACACACACACACACACACACACACGAGGCTCAGAGGTGATCCCTGAAAGCGAATGAGGACTGTGTGAACCTCCAGACGGATAAACACCGGCGATAATTTACAGATCTGCTCCATAAAACTTCTCCAAATCACCGAAACAGAAACACCATTGTTGTGCTGTTGCTGGAAAATAATCAACAAAACAATGAATGTGTGTGTGTGTGTGTGTGTGTGTGTGTGTGTGTGTGTGTGTGTGTGTGTGTGTGTGTGTGTGTGATGAAGCGGAGTCACTCTGAGCACTCACATGTTGATTGTTTTCCTGAAACAGCATGTCCCCAAGTGTTTTATTCCTCTTACACTACAGATATTTGACAACTCTTACAATTTTACGTTTATCATCATTTTTATCTGTTTATGGTTACAGTTAGTTCTTCTTCTCACTTATGTTATAGCAGCTGGAGACAATGTAAAGATAAATATAAAGATAAATATCGATCTTGAAAAGATAAAACGCAGCTTGTCACGTTCCAGAGGAACCACAAGGCGTCCTGAAGATTCAGAAAACTTCACCATATCAATACAGTTTTAATCTCAGACGTCCCTGTGGACGAGCTGTTACTATAGAAATGATAACGTATTAATATGGATATAAATAAACATAGAAAACTAATCAACACCTTCTGACCAATCAGAGAACGGCGTTTGCTATCACTCGCTAACTGACCAACGTGTTTAACGTGATGATCCATGTGTCCTGAAGCACACACCCACCCGGTACTCTCACCTCACACCTGGAACCGATTACACGGACACGGGGAAGGCGTCGGAGATTTCTGGCCAACTTCGAGACAATCAGTGAGAACACGGAGAGGCTTTTTGGACAGCGTCGCTCATGTTGAGCAGAACGTATCTGACAAGAAATCAAACATTCTGCGATGTTGAGCAAGAGGAGGAAATTTCTCCGCTCGTCCGCTCTGACAGACTACTGCAGTTTCCCTGAGTGTTTGTTTTGGACACGAGGCTGGTTCGCTTGATACACACGGGACGTTTAACACTCGTATTTAAATACGGCCGAGTGCGAGCATTGTTTGGTTATGTTAAACAGATGTGCAGGGTTTTTTTTTTAAGATCTCCATCACAAAATGAGAGAGTGGGAAAATAAACATGTCTTACACGTCCTACACAAATCGTGCACTAACTGTGTGTTGGACTGTCCGCTTGTCCCACACGGGGATTTTTTTTTTTTTGACACTGATTAGCATGCTGACTCGTGACAGGTGAGAGTTTTACCTGGATGACTTCAGCCCTGTTTCTACAGCACAGCGAACTAAACACCTGTGAGATGCCTTCCGATATTCCGCCGATCATGTATTTTCAGAAAAAACAGCACAAATACTTAAAGGTAGACTGCTTTTTAGATTTTTCACGTTTAGGTCATAAAAAGAATTTTCCCGACACCCAATTATTTTTGTTTAGTGACCAAAAGCTATTGAATTCGAATCACAGACTTCCAATTTTATTAATTTTTTTAAATAGAACAATTAATGAATTTATCTCCACGTGGCCCTAAATTCTCCGCTATTTTTTCCTGCTTCACCATGACCCAATTCAAGATACTACGTCATGCATCACGTGGTGGGCTTTCCCCGTTCACGCAAGGCATTGTGGGATACAAATTTGAAACAGGAGAGAAAAATGGAGGACGTGAGTGTGCGAATGAAACGTGAAAGCGCGACTACAGTAACGGAAAGAAAGCGAGAAGAAAAGACGTTACGTTATATACGAAGGAAAGGAAACGCAGGACCAAACTAATAAATATGGGCGCTCAGCGAGCACCTCGGTGTGATCAGCTGTTCGTTTAGCGACAGAATGATGGAACTGTCAGTGCACGCTCAAAGGGAAACCTGTAGATGGCAGTAATGCGACACTGTGGATGCCAGCTGCCGTAAAACCCAAAAGAAGAAGAAGAAGGTAAACCTGCGCATGCACACACGGACTTCCTCTGTCTGCTTGACTGCGCCAAGCGAGCGATTTCATGCACATTATTTGCTTTAATCCCCTCAAATTAAATAACTTCCCAGCCACAGAATGGCCTGATATTTTGTGAGATATTACAGAAATAAACAGATATCACAATCACTACATTTCAGACGGAACTAAATTTCACCGGTTTTATGAAATCGAAAGGCCGTCTAGCTTTAATGTATTCAGGTTTCTTTTTTTCTGTTACCTGCTGCTCCAATAATTGCCCTCGCGTGTGCATGTCTCATCTCATCTCATTATCTGTAACCGCTTTATCCTGTTCTACAGGGTCGCAGGCAAGCTGGAGCCTATCCCAGCTGACTACGGGCGAAAGGCGGGGTTCACCCTGGACAAGTCGCCAGGTCATCACAGGGCTGACACATAGACACAGACAACCATTCACACTCACATTCACACCTACGCTCAATTTAGAGTCACCAGTTAACCTAACCTGCATGTCTTTGGACTGTGGGGGAAACCGGAGCACCCGGAGGAAACCCACGCGGACACGGGGAGAACATGCAAACTCCGCACAGAAAGGCCCTCGCCGGCCCCGGGGCTCGAACCCGGACCTTCTTGCTGTGAGGCGACAGCGCTAACCACTACACCACCGTGCCGCCCGCGTGTGCATGTATAGTGTTAATTTAGCAATCGATGATCAGCTCATAAACTGGATATTAAATTTACACCACTGCGCTTCTGAATCCTGGACTTTTCTATCGTTTTCTAGAACTGTAGCTCTGACCGTAGTGCAGGTTTATACAAAGTACTCATTATGATGTCATCGTTTCTATAGTAACAGCAACATCATCTGATTAACAAATATGCAAAGTTGTTTATCTGTAAGGAGAAATGGAAGGGTCAGCGCTGTGTAACAGTTAGAGGTGAAGCTGTAACTTTAAGTTCTCAGACGCCTCCAGGACAAAAGAGTTTATGCGTCTTTTTGCGGTTTCTCGGTAACATGCGTAACAAGCTGCGTTTTTTTTTTCTTATTAAGTTCAAGAGAGAGAAAAAAGAGAAGCCGGTGAGGGAACGACTGTTTATAGCAGCTATAATAGGAACAAACTTGTTTCATAATCATTAAACGTAGCTATAAGTGGATAAAAAGTCTTTCTTTAACGAATTATCATTTCTAATCCTTGGCATATTGTTGTGGCGTAAGAGGAATAAAACACTTGGGGACGTGTTGTTACGGGAAAATAATCAACTCTAGGCTGGGAACAATTTCTTCGCTTCGTGTTTTACTCCTTAAACATGATACGATTGTGTAAGAGGACACCTAGAGATTTTTACACTCGTGTGTGTGTGTGTGTGTTTTGGAGTAATCCACTCACCATGCACTTGTTGGGTTTCTCTCCAGAGTGCACCCTCATGTGGATGAGCAGTTTGTAGCGGGCGTTGAAGGGTTTGTAGCGTCGGATGCAGCCGGCCCAGAAGCAGGTGAAGTCCTCGCCCTTCCTCTGGTCAATGTGGACCTTCTCAATGTGCCTCACCAGCTCCTCCTGCTGTTCATATGCCGCACTGCAGTCAATCCAACGGCACGTCTGCTTGTCCACAAACACAATGCCGCCACCGTCGTCCCCTCGTCCTCGCACTGCGCCTAACGGCTCCTGCTGGTTCTGGAGGTGGAGCTGAGCATCATTCCCGGAGCCGTACTGGTGCAGGTGGTACGGAGGGGGCATGGGGGTCCGAGGTGGGCAGGACAGCTGTTGCTGGTGGTGGTGGTGGTGGTGGTGGTACTGGTGCTGAAACAGATCGTCCTCGGAGTGTGAAAAGTCATCCAGAGGCTCCTGTTTCAGAAATGTCCGCTGTGGCTGCAGGAGCAGGTTCAGGTTTTCAGGTGCCGGCGTCTGCATGGGCGCGGGATCCTCACAAAGTGATGATGACACCGACGACGTCGAGGAGGACGAAGAGGAAGACAGGAGGCAGGTGGGAGGAGACGGGTTCAGGCGCTCAGGAACACCGTTGGTGCACGATGACATCCGGGCAGCGGCGTTGATCCTGCCAGACAGACAGTGTCGCTTCAAAGCGCCAGAGTTCAGCGGTAGCGCCGAGTGACGAGACACACCAGATGAAGGGGAGGAGCCATGTTCATTATTAAACACGTATGGCGCGGATGGCACCGATAGGGCCGAGGACACCACGGCATCCGCCTCTGGCGAGAATTTGGACGAATCTGATGACGGCTTGAAAGCGAGCGATTCCTCCTGCTTGACGGTGTAGCCTAGATCTTGCTGAAAAGATGAAGACCTGCAACACACACACACACACACACACAGGAATATGAGCAGCAAGATCTGACAAGACAATCAAGCCCAGGCCTCGACGTTGACGGATTAAAAAAAAAAAAAACTCAAAGCTCGTCTGTTCATCCTCCATGCTAACAGCTCAAACATTCGATCATGGGTATTTTTATGGCTGTTCTGATTTGCTGCACTGCTGAGGGCAGATTTCTCTCAGGAACTGTCGGGAATTCATAATTGTGGATCTGCGGAGTGCCTCAGAGGCTCTTCATGAATAAATAATACAGGAAATTTGGCCCTGCTCGTGGTTATGAAAGGGTATTTAAGACTAAGACAGGACAGCACACTGTGTGTGTGTGTTTGACGTGCTTTTGATGATAGTTCATGCTGGTCGGAGAGGAGTCAGAGGATAAGAGGCAGGATAAATGGTGACAATGGCAGCCATTCTAGCGGGAATCTTTGGCCAGCTGAATGGAGCGAGCTCATGTTTCCTGGTGCGTCGCTCTGATCTTCCACATAATCATTCCTGTCATTTGGCTCATTATGGATTTTGTGCAAAGCTCCTGAGTGACGTGAGAAGCCGCCGCCTCCTCTCTCTCTCTCTCTCTCTCTCTCTCATTTCTCCTTCTACCTGAACTCATCTCCCAAATTTAAATAAAGGATTTTTTTATTCGGCATCCAGCATCAGTGTTCCTGTATCATCATTCAGACTAATATGAGCACAAACTGATTCAAATGAGTCACCTGATTCATCATCATTCAGACTAATATCAGCACAAACTGATTCAGTTGAGTCACCTGATTCATTCATCATTGTAACTAATATGAGCACAAATTGATTCATCTGATTCATTATCATTCAGACTAATATGAGCACAACCCGATTCAATTGATTCACCAAATTCATCATCATTCAGACTAATGAGCACAAACTGATTCAACTGATTCATCATCATTCTAACCAATATGAGCACAAATTGATTCACCTGATTCATCATTATTCAGACTATGACCACAAACGGGTGGCACGGTGGTGTAGTGGTTAGCGCTGTCGCCTCACAGCAAGAAGGTCCGGGTTCGAGCCCCGTGGCCGGCGAGGGCCTTTCTGTGCAGAGTTTGCATGTTCTCCCCGTGTCCGCGTGGGTTTCCTCCGGGTGCTCCGGTTTCCCCCACAGTCCAAAGACATGCAGGTTAGGTTAACTGGTGACTCTAAATTGAGCGTAGGTGTGAATGTGAGTGTGAATGGTTGTCTGTGTCTATGTGTCAGCCCTGTGATGACCTCGACTTGTCCAGGGTGTACCCCGCCTTTCGCCCGTAGTCAGCTGGGATAGGCTCCAGCTTGCCTGCGACCCTGTAGGACAGGATAAAGCGGCTAGAGATAATGAGATGAGATGAGATGAGATGAGATGAGATGAGATGAGATGAGCACAAACTGATTCACACGAGTCACCTGATTCATCATTCTTACTAATATGAGCACAAACTGATTCAATTGATTCATCATCATTCAGAATAAGGACAAACCGATTCAACTGACTCACCTGAATCATCATCATTCTAACTATGAGCACAAACTAATTCACCTGACTCATCATCCTTTAGACTAATATCAACACAAATTTATTCATTGGATTCATGTGATTCATCATCATTCAAACTAATGTCAGCACAAACTGATTCAACAACATTCTACTAAAGTCAGTACAATTTGATTCTACTGACTCAACCGGTTCATCATCATTCTAACTATGTGCACAAACTGATTCAACTGATTCACCTGATTCATCATCATTCAGGCTAATATCAGCACAAACTGATTCAACTCATTCATTATCATTCTACTGTTTAAGGGTTTTATCTGAGGAAAAAATGAAGTCCTGCAGTGTGTAGAGTTTTATCTGAAGGTGATTTTACCTGGAGTCCGGTTCACAGTGTGTTCTCTGGTTGTACTGAGAGCCAGAAAGACCCGGAAGGTTCAGTCCACAGCGCAGTAAAGCGCACTCCTCCGCTGATAACTCGCCCCCTCCATCCTTCTCGGAGCAGAATGAGGCACGACCAACATTTCCTGCAAAACATCACAGAGAGGTGGAATGAATGAGGGATTGATTAAGTGAGTGGTTGATTGATTGGATGATTGATTGATTGGATGATTGATTGATTGATTGATTGATTGATTGATTGATTGATTGATTCAGTGATTGAGTCACTGAGCAACAGAATGACTGATTAATCATATAATTAATTTGATTGTCTGATTTATTGATTGGTTGGTTTGTTGATTTATTGCCTGATTGACTGATTGATCCATTAATTGGTTGATCACCTGATTGATTGGTTTGCTGATTGATTGGTTTGTTGATTGATTGATTGATTGATTGGTTGATTGATTGATTTGTTGATTGGTTTGTTGATTGATTGGTTTGTTGATTGATTGGTTGATTGATTGATTGATTGATTGATTGATTGATTGATTGATTGGTTGGTTGATTGGTTTGTTTGTTGATTGATTGGTTCGTTGATTGATTGGTTTGTTGATTGGTTGTTTTGTTGATTGATTGATTGATTGATTGATTGATTGATTGGTTTGTTGATTGATTGATTGGTTTGTTGATTGATTGATTGATTGGTTTGTTTATTGATTGATTGATTGATTGATTGATTGATTGATTGATTGATTGATTGATTGATTGATTGATTGATTTGTTGATCACTCAGCAGACTTTTCATCAGCACAGAAAGGAAAGTCACTGTTGAGAAACTCAAACTGAAACAAAATCCAAAGACAAATGTGGTGTGTGAGTGCTGAGTCAGGAAATTAAGTGAGAGCAGAGAGAAGCCAAAATGCCTTCCAACACACACACACACGCACACACACACACGCACACACACACACATGAAATGATGAAAAATAGTTTTCCAAGAATTACAATTTATTTAAATATATTTAGAATATTCCTTCGGGGTGTCAGTAATTTTGCCACATGTGCTGTTCTTTAGAAAACAAAAACCCTTCTAATGAAAATGATTTGTTTTTGGTAGAACAATGAAAAATTGTTTTCTCCTGTTGTTTGCAAAATCTGAACTGATGCATGTTTATTTTATAATGATCATTTTGGCTCTATTTTATGAAAGGTGCCAATAATTACTGAGTGCATTACACACACACACACACACACACACACACACAAGTATTATATTCCTGACACACATGTATACACGTACACCTGGAGTTCTGTGCAAAAGTTTGTGCACCCCTGGCCAAATCACATACTGTAGGATGTTGATTTTTAAGTGAAAAGAAGTAAACACACCCTCGGCAAAAAAAAAGAAAGAAAGAAAGAAAGAAAGAAAGAAAGAAAGAAAGAACATTTTTTCTGCAAATTCTAATGCAGTTACTTTAATAAACTTCAGAAAATAGGGGAAAAGAAATGATGGCATGCGGACAAGTTTGGAAATCCTTCCAACTGTAAAGTCTCAGAACTTCATTCGGACTCATTAGGCAGGTGAAGAACGATCATTAGAACCAAGACTTCCAGAGCAGAGTAAACTCAACCATAAGCTTCTCTCAGCAGTGGACTGAGGATCTGAAAATGAAGCTAACTGATGCGTCTTCAAAGCAGAGGAAGGCTTTACAAAGATATCAAAGCTCACAATTTCTACGTTCAGAAATGACAGTTTAGTAAAACTGTAGAAATCAGGTTAAGATCTCAAAGATCACAAAAGCTCTCAGGTCAAACCGCCTGGATGTTCAACAAAAAGGCAACACAAACAAACCGGACAAATGAGAGCGAAGACCTGCAGGGAGGTTGATCTGACACAGGATTGGTGTTACGCAAACATGGCCTGCGTAGAAGAGTCATCAGAAGGAAACAATACCTGTGACCTCATCACAAAATTCAACGTCTGAAGTATCCAAAACTAGATAAGAAAACAAGCGCTGTGGACTGAAGAAGTGAACATGGAACTCGTCTGTAATCACCAAAGGAACACTGGGAGGGAAAAAAACGAGTCATGATTGATATTAATCATGAGGTTGGATTTATTACGCTTCGGTGTCACATGACCGGTGGCAGCCAGTGGCACAGGAATCACTGCACAGATACGGTAGATGGAAGAATATATTCAAGTAAATATCTACAAATTCTGGAAGCAAAACTGACACCAAAGATGAAATCTGAAAAAGACTGATGTCTACAACAGGACCATGATCCAAAACACCTCACAATCCACCATGAATTACTTCAAGGACCTCATGCAAACATTCCATGTATGGAATGGCCCTCAGAGTTCACTGACATTAACATAATTGAAAATCCGCAAGATCTTCACCAAGCTGGGTGAAGTTGTTAAACAAAAAAAGAAAGACTTGTAACTGGTTACAAAACATATCTGTAAGCCGAGATAGTAATGTCCTTCCTGGTTGGAAATGTCAACTGGAACGCCGCCTGAAGTGGGATTTCTGACTCGGAAAGTTGGTGGAACTTCAACAACCCTGACATCACAATCCAAGATGGCTGCTCAGTGATGTACTGTTTATTAGCGCTTCTGTCTTATTGGTTTCTGGTTAAATCAGTCAGACACACAGTGCTGTACAACATCTATCTGTGGACACGTTGCTGTGGACCCCCCACCCCACCCCACCCCACCCCACCCCCCTACATCAATACCCATGAAGAATAACAGAGCTTGAGAGAGAGAGAGAGAGAGAGAGAGAGAGAGAGAGAGAGAGAGATCATTTGAAGCCTCTATAAACATAAAACATTATAATAAAAGCTAGAACACATTTCTGGATCAGTGGAACAATAAAATTAAACAGCAGCATAAATCTGAGCGCTAACAGAGACGACACGAGAGGAGACAAAGTTTCATAAACTGATTTTAAAAGCCTCCAAAATACCCTCATTTCTTTTTATTTAAAAACAAACTAACCAGATGTGATCAATGTGTACCTCCTAAAATCCTCCAGATCCCCCGGACAAGACAAACATCACTTAGCTCTGTGTTTTATTTAAAACATTAAGGAAGAGTTTTAATTTTCTAATTGAAAATATTAAAATATATTTACTTGCAGAAAAAAAAGAAAAAAGCACTCTTGGTAGTTTACGTTCACTAAACCCTTTAAAAAACCCCAAAGCCTAGCTTTTGATGTCTGCATTTCAGTTCATAAAAATCAAACTAAAATAATTTATTTATTTTTTAGTCATAGCTAACAAGCTGCCCGAGATGGATAGATAGTGCAGTACATAGCGGAGCTAATGCTAGCTCGCTACACTTACAAATAATCCATGTATGTCCAATCTATATAAAATTATAAACGATGATGATAAGCTACTGATGGTGTGAATTTTGGGGATTTTAAATTATTGATTGTACATAAAAACGATGACAGTTTTGCTTAATTTTACAAACTGAAACGCAGAGATATGTGAACTTTCCTGTCCTGTAAATCAGAGGAGAATTGATTTAAGATGAATAGATCTACACTGAATAATAGAAGTAGGCTCCAAAAGAAGTGCTCGATCAGATCCAAATATCAAGGATGTACCAAACGATAACTCGTCAAGAACAAATTGAAAGTCAATTCGTTTTACAGCAACGTTTTCTCCGTAACAGAATGATACTGTAATTCTGAAAATCTTAACATTCATATACCGTTGTATGAGTCTTTTTTATTTTTTCAATCATTTCTTGCGTTTGTTAAATCATAGTACATTTAATCAGCAAAGAAAATAGTTGTGACCTACTTCTTCAGTCCGTATTTTCCATCCCTTCTTCAGTCCGTATTTTCTATCCATTCTTCAGTCCGTATTTTCTATCCCTTCTTCAGTCCATATTTCTATCCCTTCAGTCCGTATTTTCTATCTCTTCTTCAGTCCGTATTTTCTATCCCTTCTTCAGTCCGTATTTTCTCTCTCTTCTTCAGTCCGTATTTTCTCTCTTCTTCAGTCCGTATTTTCTCTCTTCTTCAGTCCGTATTTTCTCTCTTCTTCAGTCCCTATTTTCTATCTCTTCTTCAGTCCGTATTTTCTATCCCTTCTTCAGTCTGCATTTTCTATCCCTTCTTCAGTCCGTATTTTCCATCCCTTCTTCAGTCCATATTTTCTCTCTTCTTCAGTCCCTATTTTCTATCTCTTCTTCAGTCCGTATTTTCTATCCCTTCTTCAGTCCGTATTTTCTATCCCTTCTTCAGTCCGTATTTTCTATCCCTTCTTCAGTCCGTATTTTCCATCCCTTCTTCAGTCCGTATTTTCCATCCCTTCTTCAGTCCGCATTTTCCATCCCTTCTTCAGTCCATATTTTCCATCCCTTCTTCAGTCCGTATTTTCCATCCCTTCTTCAGTCCGTATTTTCCATCCCTTCTTCAGTCCGTATTTTCCATCCCTTCTTCAGTCCGTATTTTCCATCCCTTCTTCAGTCCGTATTTTCCATCCCTTCTTCAGTCCGTATTTCTATCCCTTCTTCAGTCTGTATTTTCTATCTCTTCTTCAGTCCGTATTTTCTATCCCTTCAGTCCGTATTTCTACCATTCAGTCCGTATTTTCTATCCCTTCTTCAGTCCGTATTTTCTATCCCTTCTTCAGTCCGTATTTTCTCTCTCTTCTTTAGTCCGTATTTTCTCTCTTCTTCAGTCCGTATTTTCTCTCTTCTTCAGTCCGTATTTTCTATCTCTTCTTCAGTCCGTATTTTCTATCCCTTCTTCAGTCCGTATTTTCTATCCCTTCTTCAGTCCGTATTTTCTATCCCTTCTTCAGTCCATATTTTCTATCCCTTCTTCAGTCTGTATTTTCTATCCCTTCTTCAATCCGTATTTTCCATCCCTTCTTCAGTCCGTATTTTCCATCCCTTCTTCAGTCCGTATTTTCTCTCTTCTTCAGTCCCTATTTTCTATCTCTTCTTCAGTCCGTATTTTCTATCCCTTCTTCAGTCCGTATTTTCTATCCCTTCTTCAGTCTGTATTTTCCATCCCTTCTTCAGTCTGTATTTTCCATCTCTTCTTCAGTCCGTATTTTCTATCCCTTCTTCAGTCCGTATTTTCTATCCCTTCTTCAGTCTGTATTTTCCATCTCTTCTTCAGTCCGTATTTTCTATCTCTTCTTCAGTCCGTATTTTCTATCCCTTCTTCAGTCCGTATTTTCTATCCCTTCTTCAGTCTGTATTTTCCATCCCTTCTTCAGTCCGTATTTTCTATCCCTTCTTCAGTCCGTATTTTCTATCCCTTCTTCAGTCCATATTTTCTATCCCTTCAGTCCGTATTTTCTATTCCTTCAGTCCGGATTTTCTATTCTTTCAGTCCGTATTTTCTATCCCACACTGAGTGTTTGTGTTTAAAGGCCATGTTCTAGATGCTGCTGAAAAACCTAATCTCATACTCTTCTTCTTCTTACATCTTTTTCCAACCGCTATGTGGGGTCAATGTGTGTAGGATACGTTGAGTCAACCAGGTTAAAGGCCTTGCACAAGGGCCCAACAGTAGCAGCTTGGTGTTGCTGAGGTGGTTTTAAAAATCTGAACATGGAGCTCAGAAATTCCACTAAAGCAGCTGTGGAACCCGACTCTGAATACCAGGAACTTTCCCTATTATTCGGAAATATTTTCGTAACTTAATAGGATTCTAAAACCTGACCTGCTTATATTAGCATGAGACGATGTGTTAAATGGGCAGTGCCAGCCCAGTGGTTAAAGGCTCTGGGTTACTTATCAGAAGGTCAGGGGTCCAACCTGCCACTCGAGCAAGACCCTAAACCCTACCTGCTCCAGTATCATAGCTAACCCTGTGCTCTGACCCCAGCTTCCTAACAAACTGCGATATGCAAAGAAAATTATTTCATTCTACTGTAATGTACACGTGATGAATAAAAACTTCTTTTTCTTAAATGGAGACTATAAGGAACTTCTGGACGTCACTGAGGATAAGGCCCCCTGCTAAATGCTACAAACAAAAATCAAATCAAGTGGCCCATATTTCAAAACAGCATAAATCCATCCACTGGTGTCACCGCATAAATGAAGTGCTCCGTTATTATTGCTTAGACCAACATTTCCAAAATGCTAAACAGCAGCGTCAGTATGACAGAGAACCCTGAAAGAACTCCGGTTCCTCGCCTCATTTCTCATCAAGATTGACAGAACCACTCACTATGAAAGGCCACGTTCTCCAGAGCTGTCAACGCTTACGCCTACCAAAAAAAAAATTCCAGAAACAAAAAGCTGGACTTGAGTGCAAAAGTTTGCGCACACTTAATTTGGAAATTATGAAACCAACACAACGTGAGCTTGTCTTCAGAAGGTTCTTTCATTATCAATCATATCAAAATGATGAAATAGTGGATATTACAATATTAATATAGAGAAAGAAGTGGATGTTTTATTGCTTGAAGATTTTTTTTCAGGTCTTTATGTCTGTGTTTCTTTCAGTTTTGAATGATGGTTCTGACAAACTTTTTTAAAAAGGGGACACAAACTTTTGAGTTGTTATGAAAGACTAAAACTGTTGTAAAATGTATGCTGTATGTTGTAGAAAGGCTTCAGTAGAAATGTAGATAGTATTTATAGATAAGGTGTAAAATAGCGCTACATTAATCACGTCCTCACAAAGGAATCAAGGGCTGAAAACTTTTGCACTCAACTATTTGCAACGCAACACTAAAATTGCAAAAAATCTTGCTTTTTCTTCCCCAAAAACACATTTTAAACAAAAGTAATGTGTGTGTGTGTGTGTGTGTGTAATGTGATGTGTGAAATTATGCGATATGAACTATACATTGCTGTTTTGAAGGTTTTGCTTTTCAGTGTAGCGTGTTAGCATCATGTAACTAATGAAAAGCAACACCTTTTGCCTTTGTGTTGTATTTGACGTTTGGTGAACTGGCATTGAATCTCCTCCATACAGGATGTGTTTATCAATCAATCAATCAATCAGCGGAGAGAGAATCAACAATTACGATACAAAACAAAACAAATAAAAACAAAAACATATTTACTACATCATCAGAACACAATGCCAGAAGTTTTTCGTGTGTTTTTGGCGCTGTTTGATGAAACGCTCTTTGTTAAATGGTCGTATTTTTTGAGATCTGTTTGCAGTGTTTTGGTCATGAAATGAACCGGTGTTTATACAGAAAGATGTATAAAGCAAGCTTGGTTAGCAATTGTAAATAAGTGTAGAAAAGTAGAACAGGCCACGCCCACATGAAGCAAACTGCAACATACGCTTATAATCACATTCTTAGAAATGATGCGTGCATGCGTGTGTGTGTGTGGCTCAGAAATGGCGAAGTTGTGTGGTGATTACATCCACATGGATAAAACTGATGCATGACTCAGATTGTTAGTGTTTCTACATGCAAGCATTTACACACACACACACACACACACACACACACACACACACACACACACACACACACACACATAACCCACGTGAAAAAGTAAAAACGTTCAGCTGAAGAGCAGAGAGCGATGAGCTCCGGCATTTACTCACCACATCACCGGGCCAAGTGGGGACAATCGTACTTATACACTCGCAGAAATGCGCTTTGACATTGGAAATCTGTGTGTGTGTGTGTGTGTGTGTGTGTGTGTGTGAGAGAGAGAGATGAGAAATGCGAGCGGTGCTGTGAGCAGATGAAGCACAGATGTGGAGAAATTCACACAGCGTTGTGAAAACAAGGACTGGCATTTGATGAATGCGCTTAAGCAATTGAGCAAAACTGTAATGTCACACACGCTGGGAGAAATTCCTCCAGCACTAGTGTGTGTGTGTGTGTGTGTGTGTGTGTGTGTGTGTGTGTGTGTGGTGTACAAATCTCCAGCCAAAAATTGCTACACATCCTAATGACTTCCAATAAACATTTCCCCATCAGGAGCTAATGGATTTAATGGAGTCGGTATCGATTCTGATCCTCATCCTGATCCTCATCCCGGCATGTCGTCATCTGACTGAATCTAATCAAATCATTTTATCAGAATTTAATCAGATCAAATCTAGACCCCTGAGAGCTTGTCACCTCTCCCTGTGTGGGAACCTTTCACATTTCCTGTGGGTGTTAAA
This sequence comes from Neoarius graeffei, assembly GCF_027579695.1. NCBI lineage: Eukaryota > Metazoa > Chordata > Actinopteri > Siluriformes > Ariidae > Neoarius > Neoarius graeffei. The sequence goes on from NC_083578.1 coordinate 90,350,682, forward strand.
AGAGAGCAACTGGACTTGCTTGAAGATTCTTGAAGACGTTTCACCTCTCATCCGAAAGGCTTCTTCAGTTCTGTCTGACTAATAGGGAGTATCAGGTATTTATCCTCTCATGGATGAAAAGCTCATCTAAGGTGTGGTTGAGTCCTCCTGTTGGTGTGGGTCACTGGGGGCTGGGTGTGAACGGCCTAGAGAGTCGTTGGGGTGATCAGTGGTTGTTGGTTGTCTCTGTCCTCCTGTGAGTCACTGAAAACAGCTGGGTTTTGGTGTGCATTCAGTTGTCTGGGAAGTGTGTCAAGGACTGCATTGTAGGTGGCTGATAAATGATGTCTGAGACCCCCACCTCTGTTCAGTGATGGCCGTTCCAGGTTGACAAAAATGGCTTCTTTAACTCCTCGCTCATACCAACGATCCTTTCACTCATTTCAGGACACTCATTTCAGGATTGCAACGTACGCATTTTAGCCAGAGAGGATCGTTGGGATGAGCGAGGAGTGAAAGAAGCCATTTTTGTCAACCTGGAACGGCCATCACTGAACAGAGGTGGGGGTCTAAGACATCATTTATCAGCCACCTACAATGCAGTCCTTGACACACTTCCCAGACAACTGAATGCACACCAAAACCCAGCTGTTTTCAGTGACTCACAGGAGGACAGAGAGAACCAACAACCCATTGATCACCCCAACAACTCTCGAGGCCGTTCACACCCAGCCCCTAGTGACCCACACCAACAGGATGACTCAACAACACCTTAGATGAGCTTTTCATCCATGAGAGGATAAATACCTGATACTCCCTATTAGTCAGACAGAACTGAAGAAGCCTTTCGGATGAGAGGTGAAACGTCTTCAAGAATCTTCAAGCAAGTCCAGTTGCTCTCTTTTACCACCCACAGTTTACTATGACCTGGATGACTGAGAATCTTCACAGACATATTTCACATTTCCTTCCTTCCTTCCTTCCATTCAGGTTTTTCTTTCAAGCCCTCATTTCTTTCTTTCTTTCTTTCTTTCTTTCTTTCTTTCAGTTTCTTGCTCGTCTTTCTATTTGATTTGTTGCTCCGCATGCTCACTGCCTCATTCAGCTCCAGAGTTATTATTGCACCTAGTGGTCAAGAACAAGAAGTGCAGCAAGCGCTAATTAAATAGAGGCCTGTTAGGGCAGGAATCATGCTGCCCAGCGCTCGGGGGAGGAGCAAAGGACAGGACAGGACAGTTAGTGACGGTTGCCAGATTGGGCTTTTTACTGATCAGAAATCAAGATCTGATTTTATATAAAATAATCAGGAAAATGTTCAGACAGTGTGTATGAAGTGCAGAACTGTTTCTACTGTTAGATGTAGTGTAGAGATGAGGAGATGGTGAAAGTGGGATGATGGAGTGGATAATGTCTGTATGGATAATGTGTGTGTGTGTGTGTGTGTGTGTGTGTGTGTGTGTGTGTGTGTGTGTGTGTGTGTGTGTGTGTGTGGTTAATTACAGTGAGGTGAACAGAGTGACCTAGCATGGACCACTGCACCATCACATGTTCACAACATCGCAGCCAGCAGTGTGATTCACTCACTAATCTGTTTAACTCAACATCCGTCATCATCGAGTCGAACCTCAAACTGCTTCACCGTCACTGAGCCTCAAACCGAACACAAGCTGTTAAAGTTCAAACTCAGCTGTCAGCTCTAATTTCACCACTGAGACATCACCGAACTGTGTGGAAAAAAACACTATAAATATTTATCACAATAAGCGCTCCATTCGCCAAGTACGACACGTAAATTTCAGAAACCATGAGCGCCAAATCTGCACAAGGCCAGAACCCGCAGGAACGTTTCACCCAGATCTGTTTCACAGAGTTTCTAAAGTTGCCCAATATCAAATCTGCAACCTCAAAACACGAGCTATTGTTTAAATCCTGGCTCAAGCAGCAGCTTGTGGGAAATTAAATGGTGTATTCATTTAAGCACTGATAATTTAGAGTCAGAGGAACCATCTGTCCTCGCATAGAGTCAGGGGAATGGTCCGTCCTCACTCAGAGTCAGAAGAACCCTCTGTCCTCTCTCAGAGTCAGGGGAATGGTCTGTCCTCTCTCAGAGTCAGGGGGACAGTCTGTCCTCGCTCAGAGTCAGAAGAACCATCTGTCCTCTCTCAGAGTCAGAAGACCTGTCCATCCTCGGTCAGAGTCAGGGGAATCATCCATCTTCTCTCAGAGTCAGGGGAACAGTCCGTTCTCTCTCACAGTCGGAGCAACCGTCCGTCCTTGCTCAGAGTCAGAGGAACCATCCGTCCTCGCTCAGAGTCAGGGGAATGGTCCATCTTTGCTCAGAGTCAGGGGAACCGTCTGTTCTCGCTCAGAGTCAGAGCAACCATCCATCCTCGCTCAGAGTCAGAAGAACCGTCAGTCCTCACTCGGAGTCAGAAGAACTGTCCGTCCTCACTCAGAGTCAGAAGAACTGTCCCTCCTTGCTCAGAGACTGAGGAACCGTCTGTCAACTGCAAAAAATTATATCTTAGCAAGTTAGAATATCTTGAATATCATTGAAACGATCTCGCATTTCCTATTAGAAGAAAACAAGACACCAACTCTGAGATTAGAACTAGTTCTAGATTGTAACCAACTTACTCCGAGATGTTTTGTCAAGTAAAATTATCTGTCCATGCAGCAAGATAATTTCACTAGTTTTAAGGAATTTTCTCCTCAAATTCAGTTTTCAAATTTGTGTAGTGTCCTCGCTCAGAGTCAGAGCAACTGACCATCCTCGCTCAGATTCAGAGGCGGTGTTCCCCCTCGCTCAGAGTCAGAGGCGGTGTTCCCCCTCGCCCAGAGTCAGAGGCGGTGTTCCCCCTCGCCCAGAGTCAGAGGCGGTGTTCCCCCTCGCCCAGGGTCAGAGGCGGTGTTCCCCCTCGCCCAGGGTCAGAGGCGGTGTTCCCCCTCGCCCAGGGTCAGAGGCGGTGTTCCCCCTCGCCCAGGGTCAGAGGCGGTGTTCCCCCTCGCTCAGGGTCAGAGGCGGTGTTCCCCCTCGCTCAGGGTCAGAGGCGGTGTTCCCCCTCGCTCAGGGTCAGAGGCGGTGTTCCCCCTCGCTCAGGGTCAGAGGCGGTGTTCCCCCTCGCTCAGGGTCAGAGGCGGTGTTCCCCCTCGCCCAGGGTCAGAGGCGGTGTTCCCCCTCGCCCAGGGTCAGAGGCGGTGTTCCCCCTCGCCCAGGGTCAGAGGCGGTGTTCCCCCTCGCCCAGGGTCAGAGGCGGTGTTCCCCCTCGCCCAGGGTCAGAGGCGGTGTTCCCCCTCGCCCAGAGTCAGAGGCGGTGTTCCCCCTCGCCCAGAGTCAGAGGCGGTGTTCCCCCTCGCTCAGAGTCAGAGGCGGTGTTCCCCCTCGCCCAGAGTCAGAGGCGGTGTTCCCCCTCGACCAGAGTCAGAGGCGGTGTTCCCCCTCGACCAGAGTCAGAGGCGGTGTTCCCCCTCGACCAGAGTCAGAGGCGGTGTTCCCCCTCGACCAGAGTCAGAGGCGGTGTTCCCCCTCGCCCAGAGTCAGAGGCGGTGTTCCCCCTCGCCCAGAGTCAGAGGCGGTGTTCCCCCTCGCCCAGAGTCAGAGGCGGTGTTCCCCCTCGCCCAGAGTCAGAGGCGGTGTTCCCCCTCGCCCAGAGTCAGAGGCGGTGTTCCCCCCCGCCCAGGGTCAGAGGCGGTGTTCCCCCTCGCTCAGGGTCAGAGGCGGTGTTCCCCCTCGCTCAGGGTCAGAGGCGGTGTTCCCCCTCGCTCAGAGTCAGAGGCGGTGTTCCCCCTCGCTCAGAGTCAGAGGCGGTGTTCCCCCTCGCCCAGAGTCAGAGGCGGTGTTCCCCCTCGCCCAGAGTCAGAGGCGGTGTTCCCCCTCGCCCAGAGTCAGAGGCGGTGTTCCCCCTCGCCCAGAGTCAGAGGCGGTGTTCCCCCTCGCCCAGAGTCAGAGGCGGTGTTCCCCCTCGCCCAGAGTCAGAGGCGGTGTTCCCCCTCGCCCAGAGTCAGAGGCGGTGTTCCCCCTCGCCCAGAGTCAGAGGCGGTGTTCCCCCTCGCCCAGAGTCAGAGGCGGTGTTCCCCCTCGCCCAGAGTCAGAGGCGGTGTTCCCCCTCGACCAGAGTCAGAGGCGGTGTTCCCCCTCGCCCAGAGTCAGAGGCGGTGTTCCCCCTCGCCCAGAGTCAGAGGCGGTGTTCCCCCTCGACCAGAGTCAGAGGCGGTGTTCCCCCTCGCCCAGAGTCAGAGGCGGTGTTCCCCCTCGCCCAGAGTCAGAGGCGGTGTTCCCCCTCGCCCAGAGTCAGAGGCGGTGTTCCCCCTCGCCCAGAGTCAGAGGCGGTGTTCCCCCTCGCCCAGAGTCAGAGGCGGTGTTCCCCCTCGCTCACAGTCAGAGCAACTGCTCTGGATTTTTCTCACACCATCACATCTTTCTTTCCTTCTTTTCGCCAGGCTGTAATGAGTTTCATATTAAACTAGCATTATAAGCTGTTAAGTGCATTTTGTGATGAAACATAATCAAACATGATACACATATTTTCTCTCTCTCTCTCTCTCTCTCTCTCTCTCTCTCACACACACACACACACACACACACACACAATTTCAGTCTCATACACAAAGCACACACACACACACACACAATATGAGACACACGCAAACATAATATATGCAATTTTATCTCTCACACACCACACACACACACACACACACACACACACACACACACACACACACACACACACACATGCACACACATATATGCTCAAACAAATTCAAACAAATGCTCAACACACACTGATACACAAACACAGCACACGAAAGAGAGTCCAAGCAAATTTAAACCATATATACACAACAAAGAATGGAAAAATTTAATTTAATAGTACACACACACACCAGATGAATTCAATTAGCCGAGTGTCTGAACAAAAACAACGGGGAAGGGAAGACAAACAGCCACAAAATACACAGTGTGTTCTCGACTGAGATCTAAAGATAGAAACGGTTTTATGGTCTAAAAAACCTGTGTGGATTTTAAACTTAAACCCTTTTGGAGGTTTCGCGTTTCCGTGGAGATGAAACTGCACGTCGTGCACGGAGCGTCACGGTTTTTTAATAAAGTCAGAGTGGCTGCGGTTTGTTTCCTGTCAAATGTCACAGTGAGAGGGGGGCACATAAATCTGCACAAAAATAGATCCATTGTGACGCTGCCTGGAGATTTGAGTTATTTACGGTTGTGTTACATTCCCCAGCATCCTGTTTGTTCAGTAAATGAACTGTTCAGCAAACAATCAATCAAACAGCCAATCAGACAGGTAGTTAGTTTTGTGCTACAGTGAACCTTGTATCAGTTACAGATCTGTGGCTCACACACACAGCTGAAGTTTTATTAGTGCTCTGGGTTTCTTCTCCTTCTAACACGCAGCGTGGCATGATGTACCGTCACATCACCTATTGGGAAATGTAGAGGTAAGGATGGAGGAGCTCGTCCCCACAAGAACTCGACCTGAGGAATACGGAACACGACAAACATTTGAAACCACCTCGGTGATGATGGTCTCACAGAAAGCAGAGCCCATGGGAGTGCATCGTCTTCACACAGTCAGAAACTGCAGAGTCAAAAAATGAATAACTCGAACAAAGATATTCAAAAAAATATTCAGTAACAGGAGACATGCTAAAGAGAGTGACTGGGTGAGGGACAGAGAGAGGGACTGGGAGAGTGACAGAAAGAGAGACTGGGAGAGGGACTGGGAGAGTGACAGAGATAGGGACTGGGAGAGTGACAGAGATAGGGACTGGGAGAGTGACAGAAAAGAGAGACTGGGAGAGGGACAGAGAGAGGGACTGGGAGAGTGACAGAGAGAGGGACTGGGAGAGTGACAGAGAGAGGGACTGGGAGAGGGACTGGGAGAGTGACAGAGAGAGGGACTGGGAGAGTGACAGAAAAGAGAGACTGGGAGAGGGACAGAGAGAGGGACTGGGAGAGTGACAGAGAGAGGGACTGGGAGAGGGACTGGGAGAGTGACAGAGATAGGGACTGGGAGAGTGACAGAAAAGAGAGACTGGGAGAGGGACAGAGAGAGGGACTGGGAGAGTGACAGAGAGAGGGACTGGGAGAGTGACAGAGAGAGGGACTGGGAGAGGGACTGGGAGAGTGACAGAGAGAGGGACTGGGAGAGTGAGAGTGAGGGACTGGGAGAGGGACAGAGAGAGGGACTGGGAGAGTGACAGAGAGAGGAACTGGGAGAGGGACTTGGAGAGGAACTGGGAGAGGGACTGGGAGAGTGACAGAGAGAGGAACTGGGAGAGTGACAGAGAGAGGGACTGGGAGAGTGACAGAGAGAGGAACTGGGAGAGTGACAGAGAGAGGGACTGGGAGAGGGACAGAGAGAGGGACTGAGAGAGGGACAGAAAGAGGGACTGGGAGAGTGACAGAGAGAGGAACTGGGAGAGGGACAGAGAGAGGGACTGGGAGAGTGACAGAGAGAGGAACTGGGAGAGGGACAGAGAGAGGGACTGGGAGAGGGACAGAGAGAGGGACTGGGAGAGGGACTGGGAGAGTGACAGAGAGAGGGACTGGGAGAGTGACAGAGTGAGGGACTGAGAGAGGGACAGAAAGAGGGACTGGGAGAGTGACAGAGAGAGGAACTGGGAGAGGGACAGAGAGAGGGACTGGGAGAGTGACAGAGAGAGGAACTGGGAGAGGGACAGAGAGAGGGACTGGGAGAGTGACAGAGAGAGGAACTGGGAGAGGGACTGGGAGAGGAACTGGGAGAGGGACTGGGAGAGTGACAGAGAGAGGGACTGGGTGAGGGACAGAGAGAGGGACTGGGAGAGGGACAGAGAGAGGGACTGGGAGAGGGACTGGGAGAGTGACAGAGAGAGGGACTGGGAGAGTGACAGAGAGAGGAACTGGGAGAGTGACAGAGAGAGGGACTGGGAGAGGAACTGGGAGAGGGACTGGGAGAGTGACAGAAAGAGAGACTGGGAGAGGGACAGAGAGAGGGACTGGGAGAGTGACAGAGAGAGGAACTGGGAGAGGGACTGGGAGAGGAACTGGGAGAGGGACAGAGAGAGGGACTGGGAGAGGGACTGGGAGAGTGACAGAAAGAGGGACTGGGAGAGTGACAGAGAGAGACTGGGAGAGTGACAGAGTGAGGGACTGGGAGAGTGACAGAGAGAGAGAGACTGGGAGAGTGACAGAGAGAGAGCCTGGGAGAGTGACAGAGAGAGAGACTGGGAGAGTGACAGAGAGAGGGACTGGGAGAGTGACAGAGAGAGGGACTGGGAGAGTGACAGAGTGAGGGACTGGGAGAGAGACAGGGAGAGAGACTGGGAGAGTGACAGAGTGAGGGACTGGGAGAGTGACAGAGAGAAGGACTGGGAGAGTGACAGAGTGAGGGACTGGGAGAGTGACAGGGAGAGAGACTGGGAGAGTGACAGAGTGAGGGACTGGGAGAGTGACAGAGAGAGTGACAGAGAGAAGGACTGGGAGAGTGACAGAGAGAGAGACTGGGAGAGTGACAGGGAGAGAGACTGGGAGAGTGACAGAGTGAGGGACTGGGAGAGTGACAGAGAGAGTGACAGAGAGAAGGACTGGGAGAGTGACAGAGAGAGAGAGACTGGGAGAGTGACAGAGAGAAGGACTGGGAGAGTGACAGAGAGAGAGAGACTGGGAGAGTGACAGAGAGAGAGACTGGGAGAGTGACAGGGAGAGAGACTGGGAGAGTGACAGAGTGAGGGACTGGGAGAGTGACAGAGAGAGTGACAGAGAGAGGGACTGGGAGAGTGACAGAGAGAGGGACTGGGAGAGTGACAGAGAGAGAGACTGGGAGAGTGACAGAGAGAGGAACTGGGAGAGTGACAGAGAGAGGGACTGGGAGAGTGACAGAGAGATGGACTGGGAGAGTGACAGAGAGAGAGACTGGGAGAGTGACAGAGAGAGGGACTGGAAGAGTGACAGAGAGAGGGACTGGGAGAGTGACAGAGAGAGGGACTGGGAGAGGGACAGAAAGAGAGACTGGGAGAGGGACTGGGAGAGTGACAGAGATAGGGACTGGGAGAGTGACAGAGATAGGGACTGGGAGAGTGACAGAAAAGAGAGACTGGGAGAGGGACAGAGAGAGGGACTGGGAGAGTGACAGAGAGAGGGACTGGGAGAGTGACAGAGAGAGGGACTGGGAGAGGGACTGGGAGAGTGACAGAAAAGAGAGACTGGGAGAGGGACAGAGAGAGGGACTGGGAGAGTGACAGAGAGAGGGACTGGGAGAGGGACTGGGAGAGTGACAGAGATAGGGACTGGGAGAGTGACAGAAAAGAGAGACTGGGAGAGGGACAGAGAGAGGGACTGGGAGAGTGACAGAGAGAGGGACTGGGAGAGTGACAGAGAGAGGGACTGGGAGAGGGACTGGGAGAGTGACAGAGAGAGGGACTGGGAGAGTGAGAGTGAGGGACTGAGAGAGGGACAGAGAGAGGGACTGGGAGAGTGACAGAGAGAGGAACTGGGAGAGGGACTTGGAGAGGAACTGGGAGAGGGACTGGGAGAGTGACAGAGAGAGGAACTGGGAGAGTGACAGAGAGAGGGACTGGGAGAGTGACAGAGAGAGGAACTGGGAGAGTGACAGAGAGAGGGACTGGGAGAGGGACAGAGAGAGGGACTGGGAGAGGGACTGGGAGAGTGACAGAGAGAGGGACTGGGAGAGTGACAGAGTGAGGGACTGAGAGAGGGACAGAAAGAGGGACTGGGAGAGTAACAGAGAGAGGAACTGGGAGAGGGACAGAGAGAGGGACTGGGAGAGTGACAGAGAGAGGAACTGGGAGAGGGACAGAGAGAGGGACTGGGAGAGTGACAGAGAGAGGAACTGGGAGAGGGACTGGGAGAGGGACTGGGAGAGTGACAGAGAGAGGGACTGGGTGAGGGACAGAGAGAGGGACTGGGAGAGGGACAGAGAGAGGGACTGGGAGAGGGACTGGGAGAGGGACTGGGAGAGTGACAGAGAGAGGGACTGGGAGAGGGACTGGGAGAGTGACAGAGATAGGGACTGGGAGAGTGACAGAAAAGAGAGACTGGGAGAGGGACAGAGAGAGGGACTGGGAGAGTGACAGAGAGAGGGACTGGGAGAGTGACAGAGAGAGGGACTGGGAGAGGGACTGGGAGAGTGACAGAGAGAGGGACTGGGAGAGTGAGAGTGAGGGACTGAGAGAGGGACAGAGAGAGGGACTGGGAGAGTGACAGAGAGAGGAACTGGGAGAGGGACTTGGAGAGGAACTGGGAGAGGGACTGGGAGAGTGACAGAGAGAGGAACTGGGAGAGTGACAGAGAGAGGGACTGGGAGAGTGACAGAGAGAGGAACTGGGAGAGTGACAGAGAGAGGGACTGGGAGAGGGACAGAGAGAGGGACTGGGAGAGGGACTGGGAGAGTGACAGAGAGAGGGACTGGGAGAGTGACAGAGTGAGGGACTGAGAGAGGGACAGAAAGAGGGACTGGGAGAGTGACAGAGAGAGGAACTGGGAGAGGGACAGAGAGAGGGACTGGGAGAGTGACAGAGAGAGGAACTGGGAGAGGGACAGAGAGAGGGACTGGGAGAGTGACAGAGAGAGGGACAGAGAGAAGGACTGGGAGAGTGACAGAGAGAGAGAGAGTGGGAGAGTGACAGAGAGAGAGAGACTGGGAGAGTGACAGAGAGAGGGACTGGGAGAGGGACAGAGAGAGGGACTGGGAGAGTGACAGAGAGAGAGAGACTGGGAGAGTGACAGAGAGAGGGACTGGGAGAGTGACAGAGAGAGAGACTGGGAGAGTGACAGAGAGAGGAACTGGGAGAGTGACAGAGAGAGGAACTGGGAGAGTGACAGAGAGAGGGACTGGGAGAGTGACAGAGAGAGGGACTGGGAGAGTGACAGAGAGAGGGACTGGGAGAGGGACAGAGAGAGGGACTGGGAGAGGAACTGGGAGAGGGACTGGGAGAGTGACAGAGAGAGGGACTGGGAGAGGGACAGAGAGAGGGACTGGGAGAGGGACAGAGAGAGGGACTGGGAGAGGGACTGGGAGAGGGACTGGGAGAGTGACAGAGAGAGGGACTGGGAGAGTGACAGAGAGAGGAACTGGGAGAGTGACAGAGAGAGGGACTGGGAGAGGAACTGGGAGAGGGACTGGGAGAGTGACAGAAAGAGAGACTGGGAGAGGGACAGAGAGAGGGACTGGGAGAGTGACAGAGAGAGGAACTGGGAGAGGAACTGGGAGAGGGACAGAGAGAGGGACTGGGAGAGGGACTGGGAGAGGGACAGAGAGAGGAACTGGGAGAGTGACAGAGAGAGGGACTGGGAGAGTGACAGAGAGAGGGACTGGGAGAGGGACAGAGAGAGGGACTGAGAGAGGGACTGGGAGAGTGACAGAGAGAGGGACTGGGAAAGGGACAGAGAGAGAGACTGGGAGAGGGACTGGGAGAGTGACAGAAAGAGGGACTGGGAGAGTGACAGAGAGAGACTGGGAGAGTGACAGAGTGAGGGACTGGGAGAGTGACAGAGAGAGAGAGACTGGGAGAGTGACAGAGAGAGAGACTGGGAGAGTGACAGAGAGAGAGACTGGGAGAGTGACAGAGAGAGGGACTGGGAGAGTGACAGAGTGAGGGACTGGGAGAGTGACAGAGTGAGGGACTGGGAGAGAGACAGGGAGAGAGACTGGGAGAGTGACAAGGTGAGGGACTGGGAGAGTGACAGAGAGAAGGACTGGGAGAGTGACAGAGTGAGGGACTGGGAGAGTGACAGAGTGAGGGACTGGGAGAGTGACAGGGAGAGAGACTGGGAGAGTGACAGAGTGAGGGACTGGGAGAGTGACAGAGAGAGTGACAGAGAGAAGGACTGGGAGAGTGACAGAGAGAGAGACTGGGAGAGTGACAGGGAGAGAGACTGGGAGAGTGACAGAGTGAGGGACTGGGAGAGTGACAGAGAGAGTGACAGAGAGAAGGACTGGGAGAGTGACAGAGAGAGAGAGACTGGGAGAGTGACAGAGAGAAGGACTGGGAGAGTGACAGAGAGAGAGAGAGACTGGGAGAGTGACAGAGAGAGAGACTGGGAGAGTGACAGGGAGAGAGACTGGGAGAGTGACAGAGTGAGGGACTGGGAGAGTGACAGAGAGAGTGACAGAGAGAGGGACTGGGAGAGTGACAGAGAGAGGGACTGGGAGAGTGACAGAGAGAGAGACTGGGAGAGTGACAGAGAGAGGAACTGGGAGAGTGACAGAGAGATGGACTGGGAGAGTGACAGAGAGAGAGACTGGGAGAGTGACAGAGAGAGGGACTGGAAGAGTGACAGAGAGAGGGACTGGGAGAGTGACAGAGAGAGGGACTGGGAGAGGGACAGAGAGAGGGACTGGGAGAGTGACAGAGAGAGAGAGACTGGGAGAGTGACAGAGAGAGGGACTGGGAGAGTGACAGAGAGAGAGACTGGGAGAGTGACAGAGAGAGGAACTGGGAGAGTGACAGAGAGAGGGACTGGGAGAGTGACAGAGAGAGGGACTGGGAGAGTGACAGAGAGAGGGACTGGGAGAGTGACAGAGAGAGGGACTGGGAGAGGGACAGAGAGAGGGACTGGGAAAGGGACAGAGAGAGGGACTGGGAGAGGGACTGGGAGAGGGACACAGAGAGAGAGACTGGGAGAGTGACAGAGAGAGAGACTGGAAGAGGGACTGGGAAAGTGACAGAGAGAGGGACTGGGAGAGTGACAGAGAGAGAGAGACTGGGAGAGTGACAGAGAGAGGGACTGGGAAAGGGACAGAGAGAGAGACTGGGAGAGGGACTGTGAGAGTGACAGAAAGAGGGACTGGGAGAGTGACAGAGAGAGAGACTGGGAGAGTGACAGAGTGAGGGACTGGGAGAGTGACAGAGAGAGAGAGACTGGGAGAGTGACAGAGAGAGGGACTGGGAAAGGGACAGACAGAGGGACTGGGAGAGTGACAGAGAGAGTGACTGGGAGAGTGACAGAGAGAGTGACTGGGAGAGTGACAGAGAGAGAGACTGGGAGAGTGACAGAGAGAGGGACTGGGAGAGTGACAGAGAGAGGGACTGGGAGATTGACAGAGTGAGGGACTGGGAGAGTGACAGGGAGAGAGACTGGGAGAGTGACAGAGTGAGGGACTGGGAGAGTGACAGAGAGAAGGACTGGGAGAGTGACAGAGTGAGGGACTGGGAGAGTGACAGAGAGAGAGACTGGGAGAGTGACAGAGAGAAGGACTGGGAGAGTGACAGAGAGAGAGAGACTGGGAGAGTGACAGAGAGAAGGACTGGGAGAGTGACAGAGAGAGAGAGACTGGGAGAGTGACAGAGAGAGAGACTGGGAGAGTGACAGGGAGAGAGACTGGGAGAGTGACAGAGTGAGGGACTGGGAGAGTGACAGAGAGAGTGACAGAGAGAGGGACTGGGAGAGTGACAGAGAGAGGGACTGGGAGAGTGACAGAGAGAGAGACTGGGACAGTGACAGAGAGAGGAACTGGGAGAGTGACAGAGAGAGGGACTGGGAGAGTGACAGAGAGAGAGACTGGGAGAGTGACAGAGAGAGTGACAGAGAGAAGGACTGGGAGAGTGACAGAGAGAGAGACTGGGAGAGTGACAGAGAGAGGAACTGGGAGAGTGACAGAGAGATGGACTGGGAGAGTGACAGAGAGAGAGACTGGGAGAGTGACAGAGAGAGTGACAGAGAGAAGGACTGGGAGAGTGACAGAGAGAGAGACTGGGAGAGTGACAGAGAGAGAGACTGGGAGAGTGACAGAGAGAGAGACTGGGAGAGTGACAGAGAGAGTGACAGAGAGAGGGACTGGGAGAGTGACAGAGAGAGAGACTGGGACAGTGACAGAGAGAGGAACTGGGAGAGTGACAGAGAGATGGACTGGGAGAGTGACAGAGAGAGTGACAGAGAGAAGGACTGGGAGAGTGACAGAGAGAGAGACTGGGAGAGTGACAGGGAGAGAGACTGGGAGAGTGAGGGACTGGGAGAGTGACAGAGAGAAGGACTGGGAGAGTGACAGAGAGAAGGACTGGGAGAGTGACAGAGAGAAGGACTGGGAGAGTGACAGAGAGAGAGAGACTGGGAGAGTGACAGGGAGAGAGACTGGGAGAGTGACAGAGTGAGGGACTGGGAGAGTGACAGAGAGAGGGACTGGGAGAGGGACAGAGAGAGAGACTGGGAGCGTGACAGAGAGAAGGACTGGGAGAGTGACAGAGTGAGGAACTGGGAGAGTGACAGAGTGAGTGACAGAGAGAAGGACTGGGAGAGTGACAGAGAGAGAGACAGAGAGAAGGACTGGGAGAGTGACAGAGAGAGAGAGACTGGGAGAGTGACAGAGAGAGAGACTGGGAGAGTGACAGGGAGAGAGACTGGGAGAGTGACAGAGTGAGGGACTGGGAGAGTGACAGAGAGAGTGACAGAGAGAAGGACTGGGAGAGTGACAGAGAGAGGGACTGGGAGAGTGACAGAGAGAGGGACTGGGAGAGTGACAGAGAGAAGGACTGGGAGAGTGACAGAGAGAGAGACTGGGAGAGTGACAGAGAGAGAGACTGGGAGAGTGACAGAGAGAAGGACTGGGAGAGTGACAGAGAAAGAGACTGGGAGAGTGACAGGGAGAGAGACTGGGAGAGTGACAGAGAGAGAGACTGGGAGAGTGACAGAGAGAGAGACTGGGAGAGTGACAGAGAGAGGGACTGGGAGAGTGACAGAGAGAGAGACTGGCAGAGTGACAGAGAGAGGGACTGGGAGAGTGACAGAGAGAGAGACTGGGAGAGTGACAGAGAGAGGGACTGGGACAGTGACTGGGAGAGGGACAGAGAGAAGGACTGGGAGAGTGACAGAGAGAGGGACTGGGAGAGTGACAGAGAGAGAGACTGGGAGAGTGACAGAGAGAGAGACTGGGAGAGTGACAGAGAGAGAGACTGGGAGAGTGACAGAGAGAGGGACTGGGAGAGTGACAGAGAGAGAGACTGGGAGAGTGACAGAGAGAGGGACTGGGACAGTGACTGGGAGAGGGACAGAGAGAAGGACTGGGAGAGTGACAGAGAGAGAGACTGGGAGAGTGACAGGGAGAGAGACTGGAAGAGTGACAGAGAGAGAGACTGGGAGAGTGACAGAGAGAGGGACTGGGAGAGTGACAGAGAGAGAGACTGGGAGAGTGACAGAGAGAGAGACTGGGAGAGTGACAGAGAGAGAGACTGGGAGAGTGACAGAGAGAGGGACTGGGACAGTGACTGGGAGAGGGACAGAGAGAAGGACTGGGAGAGGGACAGAGAGAAGGACTGGGAGAGTGACAGAGAGAGAGACTGGGAGAGTGACAGAGAGAGAGAGACTGGGAGAGTGACAGAGAGAGGGACTGGGACAGTGACTGGGAGAGGGACAGAGAGAAGGACTGGGAGAGTGACAGGGAGAGAGACTGGAAGAGTGACAGAGAGAGAGACTGGGAGAGTGACAGAGAGAGGGACTGGGAGAGTGACAGAGAGAGAGACTGGGAGAGTGACAGAGAGAGAGACTGGGAGAGTGACAGAGAGAGGGACTGGGACAGTGACTGGGAGAGGGACAGAGAGAAGGACTGGGAGAGGGACAGAGAGAAGGACTGGGAGAGTGACAGAGAGAGAGAGACTGGGAGAGTGACAGAGAGAGAGAGACTGGGAGAGTGACAGAGAGAGGGACTGGGACAGTGACTGGGAGAGGGACAGAGAGAAGGACTGGGAGAGTGACAGAGAGAGGGACTGGGAGAGTGACAGAGAGAGGGACTGGGAGAGTGACAGAGAGAGGGACAGAGAGAAGGACTGGGAGAGTGACAGAGAGAGAGAGACTGGGAGAGTGACAGAGAGAGAGAGACTGGGAGAGTGACAGAGAGAGAGACTGGGAGAGTGACAGAGAGAGGGACTGGGAGAGTGACAGAGAGAGGGACTGGGAGAGTGACTGGGAGAGTGACAGAGAGAGAGACTGGGAGAGTGACAGAGAGAGAGACAGAGAGAAGGACTGGGAGAGTGATAGAGTGAGGGACTGGGAGAGTGACAGGGAGAGAGACTGGGAGAGTGACAGAGTGAGGGACTGGGAGAGTGACAGAGAGAGTGACAGAGAGAAGGACTGGGAGAGTGACAGAGAGAGAGACTGGGAGAGTGACAGGGAGAGAGACTGGGAGAGTGACAGAGTGAGGGACTGGGAGAGTGACAGAGAGAGTGACAGAGAGAAGGACTGGGAGAGTGACAGAGAGAGGGACTGGGAGAGTGACAGAGAGAGGGACTGGGAGAGTGACAGAGAGAGAGACTGGGAGAGTGACAGAGAGAAGGACTGGGAGAGTGACAGAGAGAGGGACTGGGAGAGGGACAGAGAGAAGGACTGGGAGAGTGACAGAGAGAGAGAGAGACTGGGAGAGTGACAGAGAGAGAGAGACTGGGAGTGACAGAGAGAGAGAGACTGGGAGAGTGACAGAGAGAGAGAGAGAGAGACTGGCAGAGTGAGAGAGAGACTGGGAGAGTGACAGAGAGACTGGGAGAGTGACAGAGAGAGAGAGACTGGGAGAGGGACTGGGAGAGAGACTGGGAGAGTGACAGAGAGACTGGGAGAGTGACAGAGAGACTGGGAGAGTGACAGAGAGAGAGAGAGAGACTGGGAGAGTGACAGAGAGAGAGACTGGGAGAGGGACTGGGAGAGAGACTGGGAGAGGGACTGGGAGAGAGACTGGGAGAGGGACTGGGAGAGAGACTGGGAGAGGGACTGAAACTCATACAGGGACATTTTACTAAAACCAACATGTGTGTGTGAGAGAGAGAGAGAGAGAGAGAGAGAGAGAGAGAGAGTGCTGCCAGTGCTTAATATGTTCAAGTCTTCCTCTGAGATGAGTCACGATTCAAAGCAGATGTTCGCTGGAGTGCTGCACCACTGTACTGAGGTGTGTTTACGTGTGTGTGTGTGTGTGTGTGTGTGTGTGTGTGTGTGTGTGTGTGTTCAGAGATCTGTGCCAGAAACCACATGACGAATGTGTGTGGAAATCTGCAGTGATGCTTTAACTCACTGCACTTCAGCACCGTAAATAACAACATCGGCGCAAAAAGAGTTAATTATTACACACACACACACACACACACACACACACACACACACACACACACAGTTTATTTCACCTCACAGGTTTCATTGGTCTTTCTTTCTTTCTTTCTTTCTTTCTTTCTTTCTTTCTTCCCTCAGTTTTCATTCCCTTTTTCCATCCTTGTCCCAGTTCCAATATCCATCCTTTCTCTTTCCTTCTCTCTCTTTCTCTCCTCCTCCCTTCAGCTGTCTCTCTTTCCTTGGTTTTCTTTCTTTGCTCTCTTCCTCTCCACCTCTCTGTCCCTCACTTCATCTGTGTCCTTCTATTTCATCTATCTCATACTATTTCATTTCACCTGACACGCTCCATTTTTTTATCCCTCCCCCTTTTAATGTCTCTCTCTTCCCTCCTTTCCCAACATCTCTTTTTCCATTTCTCTTTCTCTCCGTTATTCCGTGTACTCTCCTGCCTTTACTCCTTCCCTCTCCCTATATTCCTCATTTCTCTCTCTCTGCATCCTCTTTTCTTCAATTTCACTTTCTCTCTCTTGCTCTACCTTTTTCTTTATTTCTGTCACTGTTTCCTTCCCTCCCTTTCTCCTTGTCCTGACTTCCTCTAATCTCTCTCATTCTCTTTTTATCTTTTTTCTCCCATTTTCCCATCCAATTTCTCTCTTCTTCTTCTTCTTCTTCTTTCTTTCTCAGTTCCTCTCCCTACCTGTCTGTCAACTTCTTTCTTAATTTCATCTCTCTCTCTCTCTCTCTCTCTCTCAGTGCAGGTGCTGTGTATTAGGGATGTGAGCTTTAAATCTCCTGTCTGTGTGTCTGGGACACGTCTGTCGGGAGAAGGATGCAAGACGGACGGAGAACCCGAGGGCAGAGGAAATGAAAAATCACAGCACAGAGAGAGAGAGATGGGATGGAACGAGGGATCAGAGCTCAGAGAAACTCTTAAAATGAGGGCAGAGCATGAGGTCTGTTTATTGAAGGGTGTGGCTGTTAGAGGAAAATAATCGATGATGTGGTGATGTGATGAAGCGAAGGTTACTGTGTTACCGTTATCGCCCCCTAGTTGATTATTTTCCCATAACGGCACGTCCTCAAGTGTTTTATTCCTCTTTTACTCCAGCTATTTTTAAAGTCTTACTGTAACGCTGATAAACCGAACGCTGCATCGATGCATTTTCTCCAAAACATGAAATAACTTTCGAGCCGTTTACGATAGAGACGAGATTTAAATCGTGTCTGAACCGGGAGATTCTCTGCTCTCTGATGCACCTTGAATTTTGCTTTTCCAATAATCAGCACGGATTTACAGCGCGTGCAATCACATAGGACAGGACCGTGTCCGCACTCTGACCCCAGCATTGGGAGGAGCAGCAATTCCACTGGATTACTCCACCTAGTGTCAAAAGTGAGACGTCACTGAGCTGTAACTCACTGAGGAAGACGTGTTTTTACACCAAACTTTACAATGAGCTCCAAAACACAGAAACACACTGAAAAACAAAAATCCCCTGGATGAGTGTGGAGTTATTCAACGAAACACAAGCTGTTTCCTACAGGCAGTTTTTATTTTTATGTCAAATATCAAACGTTCACACAAAGGTAAACCATGATGGTGACTTTAAACTGCACGAGAGAGAAACAGTAGGTTCCCGTCAATCATATGATGTATAAAACCTGATTCTGAATGAAAGAATAAATAAAACTATACATAAAGAGCAATGTGTGTTTGTTTATGTGGGATTTAGAGGGTTAAGGATGACAATATTTATCCATTTACAGTTACATATAAAAGTCGGGGAACTTCTGCAGAACAAGGTAGTTCCTTTTCTCAGACTCTTTTTGCCCTAAAACAAGCAAACAAACAAATGCAGCTCGTCATGTTAACAAGAAACCACAAAAAAAGTCAGACAATTTCAACTTGCAGCTTTTCCCTCTGACACTGCAGATTCCTCCCATAAAAATTAAACAAATATCTCCTTACAGAAAACTTCACCATATTATTAATTAATTATTTTTTAATTCCTTTATGCAAAGCGTTCATCTTACAAGTCCCTGTGAACGGGCTGTTACTATAGAAACGGAAACGTATTAGAACTAGACTGCATTTCCGCAGAGAAAATGCAAAGTGTGCTTGCTGAGCTGTAGCAGAACAGCTAGCATGCTAGCATGCTAAAAGCTAGCATGCCAACATGCAATGCCAACATGCTAATGCTAACATGCTAACAATTAGCATGCTAACAGTTAGCATACTAACATGCTAACAGCATACTAACATGCTAAAAGCTAGCATGTTAACATGTTAATGCTAACATGCTAATAGATAACATGCTAACAGCTAGCATTCTAACATGCTAATGACTAACATGCTATTTGTTAAAATTCTAACACTTTAAGGCTAATATGCTGACAGCTATCATGCTAACAGCTAACAGGCTAACATGCTAATGGATAGTATGTTAACTTTTAGCATGCTAACACGCTGAGGGTGACATGGCAACAGCTAACATGCTAACAGTTAGCATGCTAACATGCTCAGGCAAACTCGCTAACAGCAAACATGCGAACTCTGCATGCTACCATGCTAATCCTAACATGTTAACAGCTCTCATGATAACATGCTAATGGTGAACATGCTAACAACTCGCGAGCTAACAGCAGGCATGATATCGTAATGGGTAACATGCTAACAGCTAGCATGGTATTTGCTGTCAAAGTCTCAGATGAGCAGATCCTTGCCAAATGCATCGTCACCTATGGGGGAAGGGAGGAACGACTCAGTCAAGCTTCCACTGATTAGCGGCAAAATGGAGAAAAACTGGACGGATGAAAGGCGAGAGAAAGGCGAGTGTGGGTCAGAACCGATATCATGTGTGTGATGGTGATTTGGCCTGAGGTGCCGTATGAAGTTTGGTGGATGTGTGGTGAAGTGTTACTGAGCAAAACTCCATTCATTAGAATGGGGCCAAAAATCAATGGAAGCCTATGGAGGTAAAAAGAGATGCGTGAAAACCAAGGAAAAGACGAGTGCAGGTCTCCGATGAGGGGACGGATCTGTGCGGGGACTTGGCCTGAGGCATCAAGTGAAGTCTCTTGAAGTTTGGTCACTTGGTTAAAAAAATTGATGGCTAGTGAAAGTTTTTCTCCTGAAACACCATTCATTTTCAATGGGGCCAAAAATCAATGCAAGCCTATGGAGGAAAAAGGGATGAGCAAAAAGAAAGGAAAAATATGAGTGCGGGTTTGGGATATTTTTTATAACCCAACCCTGATCTATACTTCTCCACAACTTTGTCTCTGACCTGTTTGGAGGCTCCTTGGTTTTCATGTTTCTTGCTTAGTAGTGTTGCCGAGTCAGGGTCCTTCAAGAACAGGTTGATTTATACAGACGTCATGTGACAGATCATGTGACACTTTGATTGCCCTCAGGTGGATCTTAATCAACTAATCATGTGACTTATGAAGTGAATTGGTTGGAGCAGCTCTTATTTAGGGGTTTCATATGAAAGGGGGTGAATACTTATGCACACTCCAGATTTCTGTTTTTTCATCTTAATTATTGTTTGTGTCACAATAAAACAACATTTTTCACCTTTAAAGTGGTCGGCATGTTGTGTAAATCAAATGGTGCTAACCGTCCAAAAATCCATTTTAATTCCAGCTTGTAATGCGACAAAACAGGACAAACACCAAGGGGGGTGAATACTTTTGCAAGACACTGTATAAACTTTTTTGATTGGTATGGTGTATATACTGTAAATACTGCATAAATCACTTAAAGATTTAATTTCCACTTTAAAAATTGACTTCTTCCCTTTGTTCATTACACAGCTTGTATTCACTGTCGATGCACTACTGTCTTTTTTTGCTATATTGTTCAGCGTTTGTGTTGGTATAATAAAAAGAAGAACAAGTGTGCTAATATAAATATAAATATAAAGCTTGTGATTTGCAGAGCTGCTCTTAGGGAAACTAATCAGCTTCCTGTGATCTACTCGAGCCTTGAATCAATCATCGGGACACAAGTAAAGCGGCAAACGTTGGACACCAAAAATCTCGCAGCTAACAGAGTAGATCTGGGATTCGACTGAAATTAAAAGCGGTGTCCGTTTTATTCATCACGCTGCTCTGTAGCTCTCATACTGAGATCCTGATGGTGATAAAATAATAATTACGTTAGTGGAGCTCGAGAGGAATCGCCTTCACAATCAGTACGTTTATACGCACGCTAATATCTGGGCAATTCTCCAG
Organism: Neoarius graeffei; assembly: GCF_027579695.1. Taxonomy (NCBI): domain Eukaryota; kingdom Metazoa; phylum Chordata; class Actinopteri; order Siluriformes; family Ariidae; genus Neoarius; species Neoarius graeffei. Next base: position 90,370,948 of record NC_083578.1, read on the forward strand.
CAGAGAAAAGAAAATTATGAAATGATTAAGATTGCTTTAACTTGTCAGTTCAGTCTGGAATCCAAGGCAAAATGTCCTGAAAACCATCTTTAAAAATCATCACTCCAATGACAGCAGTGTCACTTCAAACAAATCTTGGTTGAATTTTAAGAAATTAATTCAATTTTTTTCTGACGTAATTCTGTTACTGACTTTTCTTTCCTCATAAAATATTTTGCGTCCAGAGTTAAACATAACTGATTTTTTTATTTTATTTTTTTTATGGTCAATAGATACCACATACAGTGTGAATTTCTTTATTTAATCCCGTTATCCTGAGAACTGCAACTAAAAAAGTGACCACATTTTGCTATGAATGTGATTCTGTTACAGAAGAACTGTCCTTTTCCACTATTATTCCGAATGACAATAAAAAAAATACGTCAATATTCCGAATTTGATACGGGTCACATAAACAGCAAATTCCATTTCAATGTTCCAAATTTGGCCTTATTCGAAATTTCAAGTTTTCCGATGAAGACGTGTGGGACATGCTGATATTATTACCTTGCCCGGGACGGAGTCCACCAGGGGGCGAGGTATTGTTTTCGGTGGGGTTTGTTTATTTGTTTGTAAACAATGTTACGGGAAAACGGCTGGCTCAATCTTCATGAAACTTTCAGGATAGATGGGCGTTGGTCTCAAATAGAGCCTCCAACATTTTGAGGGTCATCCGGTCAAGGTCACCAAAAAGGTCAAAATCGTTTTTTCACGATATCTTCCTTCATATTCATTCAGATGTGTTCTGATTGGCTGAGAGCAGTACAGTATGCGAATGAGAATCAGAATCATGTTTAATGGCCAAGTATGTTCACACACAAGGTCAAAATCAAGGTCAATGTCACCATCTCATCTCATTATCTGTAGCCGCTTTATCCTGTTCTACAGGGTCACAGGCAAGCTGGATCCTATCCCAGCTGACTACGGGCGAAAGGCAGGGTACACCCTGGACAAGTCGCCAGGTCATCACAGGGCTGACACATAGACACAGACAACCATTCACACTCACATTCACACCTACGCTCAATTTAGAGTCACCAGTTAACCTAACCTGCATGTCTTTGGACTGTGGGGGAAACCGGAGCACCCGGAGGAAACCCACGCGGACACGGGGAGAGCATGCAAACTCCGCACAGAAAGGCCCTCGCCGGCCACGGGGCTCGAACCCGGACCTTCTTGCTGTGAGGTGACAGCGCTAACCACTACACCACCGTGCCGCCCTCAATGTCACCAAAAAGGTCAAAATCATTTTTTCACAATATTTTCCTTTATATTCATCATAAGTGCTACCGGGCGAGGCTTGTTTTGCCTGGCGACACTCGTTCAGAGTGTTTTAGGAGTGTTTGCCGGACGTGTACACAGCACAGTCGGAATCTGCATCTCGATTGGGGTTTTTGCAACACACGACCTCTTTCCTGTTTACAGTCAACTCTGTGCGTCCAACACAAACCAGCTGGACCATCAAAGTTCATACAGATGCTGAATGTAAATGTGAATATTATTGGAATATTAATTTTCTGTGTAAACAGCGGAATCTTTTTCGGAATGGGGCAAAACCCGGAATATTTGGTGCCTGAAAATGTAGTGACTGTTACACACAAATCTACTGCATGTTGGTGGCTTTATAAAACAAAACCCACACTGGATTTAAAAACCACTACACCACACACACACACACACACACACACACACACACACACACACACACACACACACACACACAATCTCTCAGCAGCCTGAATGGAGCCCTGCCTCAGCTGCAGTAATTAGAGGGTTGATGTGGGCATTGCCACCACCTGGTGGTGAGCGTCCTTCACTCAGGACGACGAGACTTCCCGACTTCCTGTCTGCACTCGTTATCCTGCAGTGGGTGGATCTGGATTTATGCACTGGGATAACTGGCACAAACATATTCACTCATTTCAAACCAACATAAAAAAAATTATTGTGAAAAACGATGAGAAGAGTTTATCATCAGGTACATTATTAATATTTTCACACAGAAGCTCATTATCGTCAACACAAAGACTCTGATTATCAACAGCCAGGTTTCCGTTGCAGTGTCACACAAAAATAGAAGCAACTTAACAAAAAATAAATAAACAAATAAAGAAAGAAAGAAAGCCACACAATTGCAATTGTGATCATGATCTTTTATTGTATAGAAACTGGATATTACAGTTTACTCTATCCGCATTCACTGGATGAGAGCAATCGTGCGCTCTGACTGGCTACTCTACTACTAGGATATCAGCTCATGTACCGTGAGAAGAGAAAAACAAAATGGCGGCGCGTGTTGCTGAACCAACCGAGGACGAAATAAAAATTCTAATCAAAAACAAAACCCCAAAAATTGTTCCCAAGTATTTAAAAGAAACAAATAGCTAAAAGAATATAGTTTTTTGCTCCCCCCCCCCCCCCCCAATAGCGCCTGTTCCACACTCCAGCCCAGTCGGTGGCAGTAATGCACCTTTAAGTTGGTTTACCGTAGGGTGACCAGACATCCCGGTTTTACCGGGACAGTCCCGATTTGGGGTTGTGTGTCCCGAGTCCCGACAAAAGTCTGTCGGGACACAGATATGTCCCGGTTTTCGCCACTCGCGACTGAGCAGCGTGGGAATCATTAGCGGAGAAATGTCTGCATTTACTATTTTGATGAATTGACAGGAATCGCAGACTTTCCTGGTTACTGCCCCCTGGCCCTGTGGCATGGGTGTTTATTTAGCCACATTATTCCAGACAACAGAATGGGTTGCCACGCAACAATAAAATAAACATTAACTGGCGCGAATGTTCTTTGTCTAGCAGCTAGCAGCAGTAATGCCGCAGCAATTATGCCGAAAAGAAAATGTACCTTTTCCAAAGATTTACAGGGCACCTACCCCTTCCTCCGAGAGGTGCAGAACAATGCGCACGAAGCTGACTGCACACACTGTAAGTGCTTTGTTCTTGTACTGAGTTGGGTAGCCTATGCTGCAAATGCTGTGCGCTCCTGTGGGGGCTTTCCTCGGGCCGTCGCCCCTCTCCTCCTTTACTGCTGTTTTGTTTGAGTGTATATTTACGGAAGCTGCGAGAGGCCCTTCATATAATCTTTTTTTATTCACCTTGTTATCCCGAGATAACGACATAATTAATTCAGGATCTCAAGAAAACAACACAACTAATTCGAGATCTCGAGAAAACAAAACCGTTATTCCGAGATCTTGAGAAAACAAAACAATTATTTCATGATCTCCGCTGGATCACTGTATCTCCGTCGGTAGAGACGAAGCCGGGCCAGTCTTCTGCGGAGGTGCCGCGGACTAATTTTGAAATTATCCCTTATTAAAAGACTTAATGCAATCTCTCCCTGTGTCAACCCCTGATCAAAATATTGCCTTATTAGGTGATCGATTATTCCAGACATTCTAATGACCAAAGTTGCGTCTATACAGAATGAGAAATAGCCCCAAGGTCAGCATATCACAAGTCTCTTGGCGCACCTGAATGAACCATTTCTCAGCTGTTTACTCGAGATCATGAAATAATTGTTTTGTTTTCTCGAGATCTCGAAATAATGGTTTTGTTTTCTCGAGATCCTGAATTAATTATGTCGTTATCTCGGGATAACAAGGTGAATAAAAAAAGGATTATATGAAGGGCCTCTCGCAGCTTCCGTAGTATATATTCTCAAATCACTTGTCTCTTTTTTGTTTCTGTTTAACATACCATTCTGACAGTTTGGCCATATTGCTGTGTTGAACAGCTTGTTGTTGCAGCTTCCATTAAAGTGTTCACTTTTGTCCACATCTTCTTGCTTTATTCATTCAGTTGTGGGGAATGGTTAGTAAGGTTGATTCTGACCGAGGCTATGTTGAGGTCGCATATCTACTTTTTAAGTTCATGCTATAGTGCATACAATTTTAGAGATATAGCCGACATGTGCATATGCATTCTTCTTGGTGTCTCACAAACAGGTGAAATAAATCAGTGTAAATTTGGCCTATGGACATAGCCTGGCCTATTCTCAGCCATTACAACATCTGTTCTGACCATAATTTAACTGATCTGTATCCCACTATGCTACTAGATAACAAAATGCCTGTTTGTTTTATTTCATGTGAGATCTTGATAAATGTGAGCTTCAACAAAATGATAAGAGCACCTCTCTGAGTGTCACGTTTACGTAAAAAAAAGGTGTGCGTGCACGAGCATGGTCGCGCACAAAAGTGTCCCGGTTTCAGACTCGGGAAATCTGGTCACCCTAGTTTACCAACCACCAAAAATCCTAAAGAAGAAGAAGAAAAACCAAAAAATATATATTTAAAAAAACAACAAAATACGGAATAAAAGTATTTGATGGTAAGAACTTTTTTCAAGAATTATTACCATATTTTTCACAAATTGCTCGTCATTTTGCCAGTTTGTTTACATTCTAAGCGGAAATTATTTTGTCAGATGTTTTGTATAAAGTTTTTATTTATCGAATTTGCAAAAAATAAGAATGCTCTGTTTCTCAAAATCCAGTTGAATGTGGATAGAATAAAGCAGTTATTCCACTCAATCTCGTTGTACATGTATTATAGACAACTCGGTGCTACGCGCCTCATTGCCTATCAGCTCATGTACAACTTGATTTTGTGGAATAACTGTTAAATATTCAATTATTTAATGTGACAGCTGGATTTGTCTTTTTGTATTGTTTATTGTTGTAGGTTGTTCTAGAAAAAAAATACTTTTTTCCCCATTTCAATCAGATTTTACCTGCTTAAATTAAACTTAAGCCAAAATCTCATTCTCTCCTCCCGCAATAGTGGTTCAAATCTCCGAGACCCGATAGCTATCCTGCAGAGGATTCCGACTGAATCCACCTCGTGCGTGCAAGCAAATAAAATTCTTTGCGATATTTGAGTTTTTCCATTAAACGCTTTTTAGTTTGCAGTTTCACATTTCTCATTAAGCATGCTAACGTAAAAACACGGCTACTTTCTAACGCTGCACCTCGTTCACACAACTCGGACGTCTCAAAGCGTTCCCGACTTCCTGTCTAAAAGTGCTCCAGTGCTTTGGTTCAGGAAAAACTTGGACGTCCAGATGGGAACGATGGGATTTGTACTGGATTTGACAAACAAGTGTGCGAATAAGTTCTGCTTGATGAGCAACGAGAAACGATGAATAAAACACTTCAACTGTCTTGTTCATAAAATCTTTTATGTCGCAATGGGCTGAAATCGACAGAATTAAGTTACGAATCAAAAACGCACAAATCTGTCAAACAAGTTTTCAGAAAACAAAAGCTACGTATCGAGTAAAATCACATTTTATCAAGGAGAAAATGATGTAAAGGGAATTCTGTTTACTGTCAACTCTGTGTATGTGTGTGCGCAGTGTATATCATGTTGTTGTGATCTCAGGTAGATGTTAACTGGGAATTTCAACTGGAATTTCCGAGTACATTGACCATTACGTTGCACTTCTCCATGGAGGTCGTGTTTTTCCGAGTTCTGAGTACTATACACGCGCTCTCGTGCTCGAAAGTGGCTCCAGAGCCGAGCCACGCCCCGTTTTGCTGATGCAGCAGTGTCCTGCCTTTATTTAAGGTGTCGCATTTTCTCCCTGATTGCTCCTTGCTGGTTCCTGTACGGTTTAGAAGTCAAAACCTTACCGACACAGCAAAATCCGCAGGTTTGGAATTAACACCTACACCTGCAACTGAAAATAAAACAGTCATGTGATGGAAAGAGTGTTCTGAAAACTCTTACTTCGTTACTCTCACTGTTTAAATTAATACCAAGAGGAAATCAGCAGTCGTGTACGTTCATTCATGGAATATTAAAGTGCCTGGATCATCACTGCTGACTCAGACAAACATCAAATGAGGAGTTATCGCCCTGAGGACCTGTGAGAAATCAACATTATGACAAGTTCCGTGCTCAGCTTCATATTAGCTTTGTTAGCAGATTAGCATGACAAGCTAACTGTACTAGCTACTCAACACTCTCTAGAAGCACTAACGATCTGTTCCTTCTTTCTTCCAAGCTTTAATTTTCTTCCTAATGTCTCGATCGTTTATATGATGGCAGAAAATGAAACCTGTGCGTTTTCTTTCTGTTAAGTGGGATCTAAATGCAGGTAGGAGCTAAAGGTGTGAACAGAGCGAGGAAGCGAATTCAACACATTTGAACGATGTACATTTTATAAACTGCTATCTGACCTCTGTGTGTGTGTGTGTGTTTGTGTTACACTGTGCTGTCGGTCCAGAGAGTAACCGCTGTATAAATCCGGAGTGACGGATAAAGCTGTGCCGAGTCTGAGCAGAAATCGAGACCTGTGGAACAAAAGGCCTCAGTTTCACTCGGTCGCTGCCCAAACCGCATCCAAAACACTCCTCTCTTTCCCTCCGAGTGAAATCACCGCTATTTCTAAAACACGGTGTCACATTCGGGCTTGTTCATCAGGCCTGCGACTGAATCACACCGCTCTCTCGCACTCTTAATCCAACGCTGGGGAAAGCGGCTCGGCGTAATGCGCTCTGAAAGACGGGCCTGTCCGGCATCCAAGGCACTAAAAGCAAAATTCCTGAAAGACGGACAGTCGCGGGTAATATTTTCATTTCCAGCATTCCTATCGGATGACAGTTGATGGTAAGCAAGCAGCGTGCCATGTCAAATAAGCAGACGATGGAGACGGGCCTTAAAAAAATGTGTGCGCGCAACATGTGGCTACTGCGGTGTGTGTGTATATATGTGTATGTATGTGTGTGTGTATTTGTACTTGCTACATATTGAGGACCGGAATACATTTTTTTTTTTTTTACCAGCAGAGTGAGGACATTTTGTCACTTCTTCAAAGGGCTGTTTGAAGGTTAAGACTCAGTTTTAGAGTTCAGATTAGAATGAGGTTTAGGTTAGGGTTAGGGTAAGGGGTGGGGTTAGGCATTTAGTTGTGATGGTTAATGTTAGAGTAAGGGGCTCGGGAATGTATTACATCAATGAGTCCCCACAATGATAGAAGTACAAGAATGTGTGTGTGTGTGTGTGTGTGTGTGTGTGTGTGTGTGTGTGTGTGTGTGTGTGTCTTTTGATGAACAACAATCATCCATAAATTAAGATGTGTGTGTATAGCATAGCTGATCTGCATAAAGCCATGCCCATAAAACTCCATAAAAGGTAAAGTGCAGAGAGCAGTGAGCATGAAATGAGTGATCAGTGTAAAGGTTTAAAAATAAGTGAAAGTTATTTTGACTCGCTTCTAAGCCAATACAAATATTTAATTATATATATATATAACTACTATTACTAATAATAATAATAAGAAGAAGAAGAAGTGAGCGCTAAATCTTCAGGGATGGCGTTTGTTTACGGCTCTGCGCAGACCGACCGACCCGCGCTCCGTTTATATGCGTTGTAACTGAACGATGTTTTATTTGTCCTAATTTATGGGTCTGTGTTGGCTCTCTTTCTTTATTATTCATTGTCTTTAATTAAAGCCAATAAAATAAAACAGCTGGTTTTCATTAAATGTTTTGGACGGTTGTCTTAGGTCCCTGACTGAGTGAACTAGCATGAGGATGTGTTTCCAAAGCTCTTCTAGAAGTCTCTCTAGATAAAGGGCGTCTACTAATCGCTCTAAACATAATAAAAAATAATCAGTTTAAAACTCTGTAGTACGTTCCAGATATTAAAGTGCACTAATCCGGGCTAATTATGTCGATGTTTACATTAGTTTGTCTTCGTATTCGTAAATTTACACACGCTCAGAAACACGAGTAAGTTACGAATGATTTTTGTTTCCCGAAATGACAAATTTACCAAATTTACTGTGTAAACGCTCACATGAATGATTTACGTATGAAATTTTTCTTGATTCTTGCTGCTCACGTCAGTAAGTCACCACTAATTGGACACGTTACATGGTGTTTTTACTTTCTGCCTCAAAACGAGCTGAATAGCAGATCTGGGACTGAAAAAAGAGAGTTTGAGAAATCGAACATGACATGTGAGGAACATTTCATGCTGAAAAGGTTTTATTTATTTTCTAAATGTTTTTCCACTTTTGGTAAAAAAATGTAAAAATGGGTCATTTTGTGTCGAACAGAACAAAGTCTGAACACACACATTCATGTACTTCTATCATTGTGGGGACTCATTGATTTACATTACTCTAACCTTAACCATGACAACTAAATGCCTAACCCCACCCCTTACCCTAACCCCACCCCTTACCCTAAGCCTAACCTAAACCTGAACCCTAAAACTGAGTCTTAACCCTCAAACAGCCCTTTGAAGACCAAACAAAATGTCCTCACTTCCCACACATTTTAAACTCTGTTGGTAAAAAAAACATGTTCCGGTCCTCAATATGTAGCAACCGCACACACACACACACACACACACACACACACACACACACACGTTTGTCTCACTATCCTAGAGAGGACCTTCCATTGACAATTATTATTGCAGTTAATTAATGCTGTGCTGCACCTCAACCGAACCCTCACTTTAACCTCAGTAATGAAACGGAAACGTTCTGGCTCTTTTTTTTTTATAAACACAACAACAATTTCCTTGTGGGGACCATCCGAATGTCCCACAAGGTCAAAATTGTGAGATTTTACTATTCTTGTGGAGACATTTGGTCCTCAGTAGTATACAAACACACAAGTACAAAAGCATTTCAGAAACTTTTGTAACTCCGGTGGAATTTTTTTTAAAGCTCTGTTTGTTTGTTTGTTTGTTTGTTTGTTTGTTTTATGCAAACATTTACACATAACTTTATTTAAAATGAATAAATGAGGCCCCACTGTGTGAATAGCATCATGTGTGCATGTGCTTTATTCCTCTTATACCACAGTAATTTACAGACATTACAATTTTTATTTATTAAACATTAATTTTTATCCTTTTGTAGCTACATTTTAGTTGGGTCCTGTTCTCAATTGTGTTATAAACAGTCGCTCCCTCACCAGCTCGTCGTGTTCCTGAGAAACCGCAAAGAAGCGTAAACTCCTCCATCCTGGAGATGTTGGAAAACTTCAAGTTCCAGATTCACCTCTGACACTCAAAACTCCTTCCAGAAATGTTCAATAAATTTGTCCACATGAATCAGCTGTTACTATAGAAACGAAAACGTACTAAAATGAGTGCATTAACGATTATAGATAGAACTGCACAAAAGAATGATCAGAAAATGGTTCCACGTAGAACCTTTTCATGAGGCTAGGAACCCTTAAATAAATATTCTTTTACTAGTCAAAAAAAAAAAAACCTTTAAAGCACCCTTTGTTCCTGAAGGCACAAGTACCACAAGCTAAATGTTGAACAGGTTCGAGGCACGAAGAAGAAAATAAAGACCAATATTTATAAATGTGGGGTTTGAACTGCACACTTACCCAGTTAATAAACGTTCTTATAGGAAGACCTTTTGTTTTAAGGTTCTATATAGAACCATTAAGAGCCTACCCACCCCCAGAGGACAAAACAACAAAGGTAGAACTTGTACATTTCTAAGAGCGTACAACAGGACATAAGGTGAACGTTTTACGACATTCCTGATTCCAATGTTATTCCAAAAAAAAAAAAAAGTCTCTTGGATATTTACAAGGCAGCAGGAATCTGCAAACGAACGATTGGATGCAGATGGCAGGAAATTCCAGCGAAATGACAAGTGGCCAAAATCCGACCACAAAAACACGAGAAGCCTCTGTCACACAAAACACCTTCCGGCCACGAGCGCATGATGCAGGAAGTGCGAGAGGACATGAAGCTCAGAGACTTCCAGCACAATCTCATTAAATCACCATTCGAGCCTCTGGGTTCAAAATAGTGCCTTCGCTAATACAGAGTTTGAGCTAGCGATGTATCGACATCAACACTGGTACTGCTCTGACACCGCCCTCATGAAATGACAGGGTCATATGATAGGAGCGTGACGAATCAGGGGAGGACACGTCGTGACTGATGAGACCTGATCAGGAAGTGAACGTGGGTTTCTGTGTCATCGTTTCCAAAAGTCTCCGTTTCTGTGCCGCGACACTGAAAGTTTACAAAATTCTCCATTTTTTTGGGGCTCGAAAACTCTGTAGTAGAGTGAACAGCAGGCAAAACGTTGTGAAAACGATGCATTTTAAAACTAAAATGTTTTAATATGGATGTAGAACTAACCTACACCATCATGCTAATGAACAGACGACACAAAAACGACAGCAGTCTGGATGTGTTTCACGATCAAAGCAGACTCCAAACTAGAGGTCTGCGCGGGTCGGATTTTTCAGTCCCGCTCCCGCCCGCATTGTGCAGTCCCACTCCCGCCCGCGCCCGCAAAGAATTATGATTTTCAGTCCCGCTCCTGCCCGCGCCCACAAAAAAATTATGATTTTCAGTCCCGCTCCCGCTTGCCATATTTTGTCCCACTCCCGCCCGCAAATCCCGCATGATGCAGACGTCCGCGTTATTTCTCAGGAAAGTTCTTGTCTTGACACAGCGTGATGGTGCCCCGCCCCTATTTTGAGTGGATTTGAGCATAAATATCTACAGCTCACGTTTGTTATTGTTTACCTTGTTTCTGAATTCAGCATGTAGTATCTCTAATAATAATAATTAGCGCCGTCAAACGATTAAAATATTTAATCGCAAATCGCAGATTTTTATCACATGAGAAACCATTATAATTCTCTGATCAGCATAAAAAAGTGAATGGGCTTGCTTTGTACCAATGTTTTTTTTTTTATTGCAAAGCAGAGCTAGCAAAAAAAGTGAGTTGATTTACTCCTTGCGTTAGTCTACAACTTTAATCAGAGAGACAGGTTACACAGTGACGGTAGGCTTGACTCAATGCTATCCCAGAAATCCTTCCTGTAATATGCAAATTTGGCTGCCTCTGATTGGACAGCCAAATTTGCATATTACAGGAAGGATTTCTGGGATAGCATTGAGTCAAGCCTACCGTCACTGTGTAACCTGTCTCTCTGATTAAAGTTGTAGACTAACGCAACAAGTAAAACAATTCACTCATGGTTCTTTTGCTAACTGGGTGTGAACTGCGAGTCATTAGAGTGATCATTTCTCACTTAATCTGGCAATCTGACTCTCTGCAAATTTAGGCATCTTAAAATGTTTTTATTAATGCCAAATAAAATATCCAGCACAAATTATATATGATAGACATAAATTAATAATTTATAAATTTTATTTCAAGCATGTTTTAGTTAGCGGGACTGCAGCTTATCACCGCTCCCACCCGCGCCGCATATGTGCACTCCTGCTCCCGCCCGCGTGCGCATATGTGCACTCCTGCTCCCACCCGCGCCGCATATGTGCACTCCTGCTCCCGCCCGCGTGCGCATATGTGCATTTCCGGTCCCGCCCGCGCCCGCAATGAGCTTTCAAAATTTGTCCCGCGCCGCACTGCTTTGCGGCGGGTCCCGCGGGACTCCCGCGGGAGTGCAGGGCTCTACTCCAAACTGAAAATATCAAGAGGAGGAAATATGACATCCTCCTGCAATAAAACAGCTTAAATATAAACCTCAGGATGAGTTCATCGTGAACATGAGACTCTAGTTAGGTATGAAAATATAAAGTGGCATAGCTAGCTAATTCACAGCTGCTATTTACACATAAACAAAGTGAAATTAAAATAACATCCCTGACTGAATAACACTAAATATGCTACTCGTTTTTGTATTTAAAAAAGTAAAAAAACAAAACAAAAACACGCACTTGGTATTGCAAAAATAAATAAATAAATAAAACTTCGACGTGCGGTTAGTTGTAGCTTTTACGATCTCGGTGTTTATTCAGCGATCTAATAAGACCACATTCTACCAAGAAATCTAAACTATTAGCATGATGCTCCTCTCGCTGCTTTCTTGCTAAAAGTAAATTTAAGCTAACGTTACTGTCTGGGATTCGTGTTTTGGTTGCCGTAGCGACAGACGCCACGTGCCTTGGGTTCGGTGTTGATCCCATCTCCAGCTGTTCAGTGTTCACTCCTGATTAAACTCCTGTTTAACGACACAAAGACAAAATGGCTGTCAGGTGTTTCCTCAGAAATTAGCACTATATTTTTCTCTCCTCTCGTCTTTCATCTCTTTTCTCTTTCTTCATCAACTTCTCTCCTCTTCCTGTTTCTCTTTTCTTCATTCCTTTCATTTTTTTCTTTTCGCTTCTCTCATTTTCTCTTTCTGTTTCTTTTCCTCACTTTTATCTTCTTTTCTCTCCACTTCTTCTCCTCCCCTCATCCTGTTTCATTTCACTTCTCACCACTGCTTCAATTTTTTCTGTTTTTCTTCCTTCTTTCATCTATTTCTCCATCAGTTTCTCTTATCTCTCTCTCGCTCTCCTCTATTTCTTTTTTCTTCTCTTTTATTTTTTCCTTTTGTCCTCTTCTCTTCATGTTTCTTCCTCAGTTTCTCTTTTACTCTTTCTTTTTCCGTTCGGTCTCTCAATCCTATTTCATCTCTTGTTTCCTCTCATCCTGTTTGATGGGTCATGATTTATATTGTCTGGTTCCTTTGGTATATCACATTACCCAACCCCCCCCCCGTGTGTGTGTGTGTGTGTGTGTGTGTGTGTGTGTGTGTGTATAGACAGGATGAAAAATCTCTCAAAGCCACAATAAAAGAATTGTATAAGACTCTGTGTTACACTGTGTGTGTGTGTGTGTGTGTGTGTGTGTGTGTGTGTGTGTGTGTGTGTGTGTGTGTGTGTGTGTGTGTGAGAATCATATCACAGCAAACACAAGATGATCCATCTGTTGATGTCTATGTGTCTATCTGTCCATGTGTCTGCGTCTCCGTCTGTGTGTCTGTCTGTCTATGTCTGTCCATGTATCTTGCTGTTTGTCTGTTTATGTATTTAAGTGGCTTATTATGATATGAATTGAACTCTGTAGCTCGTGTGTGTGTGTGTGTGTGTGTGTGTGTGTGTGTGTGTGTGTGTGAATATAAACAGTTTTGCTTTGAGATTTTCTACAGGGATTTTCTACAGATTTTCTACATTTTCTTCCACTTCTGTGGATTATAATAAAAACAGAAAAAGATGAAAGAGGAATAAATAATGGAATAAAAATGTGAGCTCCCCATCAGAGTGAATTTGTGTGTGTGTGTGTGTGTGTGTGTGTGTGTGTGTGAGAGAGAGAGAGAATGAAAACACGAGCAGGCGGGGGGGGGGGGGGGGGGGGGGGGGGGGTTGAGACTCAACTGACTCACTGCTTTAATACCCAAATACCCCAAACTGCTGATTGCAGAAACGCTGCTTACACCGCCGCACATCAAAGCACTGAGGACGAGCCGCACTGTGTGTGTGTGTGTGTTTACTTCACTCCGTTCCATCAGAAGACGAAAGACAAGAGGAAATGAAACACGAGTCTCAGTCCCGTGTGTGTGTAGGTGCTGCTGAAATCGTCCTCCATCCACCGCTGCTCCATTTAATTATAACCACATCAATCCGACCCCAACACACATCCACACACATCCCACAGAGCGATTCTATTCCCAAATATTATCCCCAATCAGGCACCACACATCTGCAAAATAAAAAAAATACCTGAATAAGCTGCTTTTACACACAGCAGGTTAGTGAGGGGTTTAACCTCAACTCAGTCTGTAATGAGACGGGACAAGAAGAAAAGAGACAAAGAGAAAGGAGACGAAACAAGACAAGAAGAGACGAAAAGAGAAGAAAAATAGACAAATAGAGAATCAAAGGAACAGAAAGAGAACAGAAACAGAGGAGAGCAAGAGGAAAGAACAATAATGATATAAAAAATAGAAAAAAGAGACAAAAAATAAATGATTCTTTGCTTTATTTGTTACATTTATTTATTTGTTTATTATTAATCAATTCTCTGATGTATTTGAAGAGTTTGGTTCCAAGCGCCATTTTCCAAAAAAAAAAAAAATCAAGTTCCCGCCAAAATAATTTTGGCGTTTAATCGCTATTCAAAGATCCAAAATCAGTTTTACATAAATCGTGATATCCGCCATGTTCCTCTGGAGTGAACATCTCCTTTCATTCCAAACCACGACAAACGCATTGTCTCTGTTCAACCAATCACAGCGCACCATTCAAAGACAGAAACAATAATAGCCCCACCCACTGACTGCCCACATCGTGAAGAATCGCCATCTTTTAGTGAGATTTTGAATGAAATAAATGAATAACTCTGATGTGTGTGTGGAGGGACTCTTTATCATCATCATCATCATCATCATCATGTTTTATATTTTTATTCCAGTAGAGAATCAGGTCGAATGTTATTCTCCAATTTGAGCACCGGATTCCTCCTGGGATTGAGATACGACACTTTATAAATATAATATACAGACAGTTATTCATGGTGTAGCACGGAGTTGACTATAAGCTGTGTACGACGAGATTGAGTGGAATAACTGTTTTATTCTCTCCACATTCACTGGATTTTTTTAGCAAATAAAAACTTTCTACAAAACATCCGACAAAATAATTTCTGCTTAGAATGTAAACAAACTGGTGAAATGACAGGAGCAATTTGTGAAAAATGTGATAATAATATCTCATCTCATTATCTGTAGCCGCTTATCCTGTTCTACAGGGTCGCAGGCAAGCTGGAGCCTATCCCAGCTGACTACGGGCGAAAGGCGGGGTTCACCCTGGACAAGTCGCCAGGTCATCACAGGGCTGACACATAGACACAGACAACCATTCACACTCGCATTCACACCTACGCTCAATTTAGAGTCACCAGTTAACCTAACCTGCATGTCTTTGGACTGTGGGGGAAACCGGAGCACCCGGAGGAAACCCACGCGGACACGGGGAGAACATGCAAACTCCACACAGAAAGGCCCTCGCCGGCCACAGGGCTCGAACCCGGACCTTCTTGCTGTGAGGCGACAGCGCTAACCACTACACCACCGTGACACCCGTGATAATAATAATTCTTAAAAAATAAAAAAAGATGCGTTCTTATCATCAAATACTTTTATTCCATATTTTGTTGCTTTTTTTATTTTTGGGGATTTTGTTTTCGAGTAGAGTTTTTATTTCATCCTCGGTTGGTTCAGCAACACGCGCCGCCATTTTGTTTTCTTTTTTTGGTGGTTGGCAAACCAACTTAAAGGTGCATTACTGCCACCGACTGGGCTGGAGCATGGAACAGGCGATACTGGGGAGGAAACAGATTCTATTTATTTAACTATTTCTGTTTCTTTTAAATATTTGATAAAGTGATGTATCTGACTTGATGCACTCGGCCATTTTGTTTTTCTCTACTCACGGTATAGAGATCTTGCAGTCACGTGACCGGAAAGTACACAACCCCCATCTTGTCGGTCAACAGCACCGCTGAATACTGCTGCACTCGTGTACAGAATGGATCAATTTCAACCGACGGACTACACGGCTCATTTTTCTAATGAACAGATAACTAGATATATGTCTAAAATAAACGATCTACAGATTTGTGACCCTTATGGCTTACCGGATGGAGTTTTCACGACCGGATTTTGAACTGCCAGCGGAATACCCGTGTATGATTACCTCATTAATTTTCCCTCGCTGTTCAGTGGTGAAGCACTGCGTGCTTATAAATCTCTGGACAGTTATCTTTACAGAAATTCAGGATTTGTCAGCGACTCAGATGTGGCATCTTGTAAACAAGAAAATGATCCTCACTGGATGGGTAAGTCACTTAAGTATTGAGTATAGCACTGACCAGCCGATTATAGAATAGAATAAGGTCATTCCAAATCGTCCGTCTTGTTTACATGGATCTGGCGTTGGAGAGGTAGAGGCTTGGCAGTGGAGGTTTGAGTAGCTGTTTTCTGAGCTTAGTCAACAGGCCGGCTCTGCCTGTAGCCTCGCTTTTGCTTCTGCTCCCGGCGCCGCCTCCTTCGCTTTGCTTCCAATAACAATCCACGGAGACCCCGGGATGTTTTTTTTTTCTCGTCCGGAATGTTGTGCATGCGATGGAAATCGCTACAAACCATCATTTTCTGCTGGAAACCAATGTCCAGTAAGTCCATACGGTTGTAGTGGATATTGAAGTCCAGTACAGACGAACAACACGCAAAAATACACACAAAAAACATAAAAAACGTGCACAGGTAGGGAGAGCTTGTAGCCGCAGCCGTTGTAGTAGAATCGTATATAGTAGGGTTTTCCAGAAGAAAAGGTAGAAGTAAAAGCAGAAGTAGAAGTAGAAGGCGGAATATGGCGTTTGACCGACACGATGGCGTCTGTCACAATCTGGATCGGCTGTGACGTCACATGCAAGTGCTCCATAGGAGCTGATAGCCTAGTAGCAGAGTAGCCAATCAGAGCGCACAATTGCTCATATCCAGTGAATGCGGATAGAATAATTACATACATCGGCGCTGCCTAAAAGCGGAGTCCTGATAAGTGTAAAACGTGTTAGTAAATAATCCCACGTTATTTTTTTAAAAAGTACATTTAAAATAAGCACTGAATAAAAACCCATCTCTCTTATGGAAATAAAGATACAGATTTTGTTGTCTGGTGGTCGAGTGTTTGAGATACGCTGCCTCACACTTACGATCAGGTTCTCTGTGGCGGCAAAAACCATCAAACACCAGGTCGATGTTTTATCGCGTTCTCTTCAGTATGGAGCTTCACTTCACTATGACTGTAACTGTACCTGCTGTACATGGTGTCTAAACTTCTACATTTATTATTCAGAATTAAAAAAGTTTGTCCTTTTTAAAATACAAAAAAATTCCATGTAAACATCTGACTGGTTTATTAATGTTCCTCAGAGCTTTGTGTGTAAGAGAGATTGTTGCTTTTCGACGATAAGATGAAGGTAATTTGCGAAAATCTGTGCTCCGGTGTGAGAGACGATCCGAGTTCAGAGGCTGTTATATGTGTAGATCAAATAAACAACTTGTTTCTAGTTATATTTCACACAAAAAATAGTTTTTACTGATGTAATGGAAACATATCACAATTTAGGGAAAGAAATAATCAGGGTTTTTTTAAATAAAATTGTAAAAATCTAAATCTAGATCTGTATTTTTAATGTTATAACAAACTCATAGTGTTATATTAAAATTTCAGACAGAAAATAGTGGTTTTCATGCTACCAATTTTTTTTAAATGAATGAATAAATAAATAAATTAATAAATAAATAAATTTATCTCAAGTTGATCACAGTGGATTTATTGTATTTTGGAACCAAACTCTACATTTATATAATAATAATAATAATAATAATAATAATAATAATAATAATAATAAATGGTTGAACACCTTTTTTTTAGTACCAATATTTTTAACACTTAATTATTTATAGCTTGTTTTATCATGTGTTATTTATTGTGATTCGCAAGCTTTGTTTACCACTGCTATTCATTCCATGGGATATGTTTATATATATATATATATATATATATATATATATATATATATATATATATATATATATATATAAAAAATGTGTGTATAGGTGAATTGGATACACACTGATGCTGTTCACATATGAAGTTCCTCACAGAAAAATAGTTTTTTGAATTGAATTGAACTGAAATTTATCCTGAAGTTTTCAGATGATGCGAATCTCAGTGTTCCAGAGTGAGAATGGCACGACTGTGAGACGAAAACAAACTAAAACTACAGCAAAATACCAGAAATATTTTTAGTATGCACCCTAAAATCCTGACCCCTAACCCTTGTACGTCATAGCCCCTATATATGGTAAGCGCATGACATCTGTCTCCGCCTACATCCGGTCCCGCAGGCTGCAGTGAGCTGTTCTAAAGCCGGACGCGGCCGGGTCCACATTTCGCCGTAATCTGGCAGCACTGCGTGTGTGTTTGCTGTAACTATTAAACCCTAATCGTTTGGTGGCTGGCGTTTTCCAGCGCGCGCGCCAACTCCATAAACGAGGCTGTTTTTATTCATCTTACATCCTCAACACGGCGAGACTCAAACGCAAATGACTGCTTCCCTCAAGACCAGAACAGAAAAAAATTACTTTTATAGTAAAAATTCAGGAGTGAAATATGTAATATGAATTCGGGCCATTTTACATCACACACACACACACACACACACACACACACGGCCTGACAGCAGGTTCCACATCTTGTGTGTGTGTTTGAACGAGTGTATTTTGGCTCTCAGGTGTGTGTGTGTGTGTGTGTCCTTATGATTTGCCGCTTATTGGCCTCACTTCACGCTTCAGAGCTCCTGAGGCTCGTAGCGGGACCTGGCACGGTCACTCTGGGCGCAATGCGATGTTTTCTTGAAGGAAAAAAATGCACGAAAGGCGTCTGGTGGTTTAAACGAGCTTCCTGACTTACAGCTCGTCTATCACTGGCTCTCGTAAGTCTCCACACGATGATGATGACGACGTTCTTTAAACCCAGCGTGTGTCAGGAAAGCTAAGCGAGGCCATCTGTCATCCTCCCTGACCACAGCTCGGCTCGGTTCGGTTCGGTCCGGTCCGTTCTCTCCTGTTCTGCGAGTTTATCCGCTGCGAGTCCAGGCTTGGAGTTTCATTCTGCTATAAACGAGTGTTCGAGGGGGAAAAGCATTACAGAAGCCCTTATTCCTCTTATTAAAGTGAAGTTTTAAACGCTACCTGAGCTCAGCACACAGAATCAGGTTCCTGCTCACATCATTAACACTCATTTATTTATTTATTCATTTACTGAACAATCACAAGCCTGTAAAAGTAAAAACTCTGAAATTAATAATGTTTACATTCATGTGTTTTACAGGTGAAGATCTGTTCTTACACGTCGCACCCTGAAATCACGTCAGTGCAACGTAAACACATAAAGGAACATTCATAAACAAGCAAAGGAAAAAAAAAACATTTGCT
Source organism: Neoarius graeffei (assembly GCF_027579695.1). Classification (NCBI taxonomy): domain Eukaryota; kingdom Metazoa; phylum Chordata; class Actinopteri; order Siluriformes; family Ariidae; genus Neoarius; species Neoarius graeffei. The sequence continues at coordinate 90,389,792 of NC_083578.1, forward strand.
CCAGACGATAAAGAACTTTTTAAAATGTTCAGATGGAGTTCTGAAATCAGCTGCTTTGATTGTGTTGCACTAATTTATACACGCAGAAAAACGAGGTTTATTTTCGATCAGTTCGGTTATCAGTGTTAAACGTTTTAGACCTGATCGCTAACAACATTTGTTTATAATTGAATATAAAGTGTCATATTTTATTCTTTTGTACTCCAGATATTCAAGAACATGGAAACTCCGTGTAGTTTTTGTGATCAATTCGATTCAGTAAACTTGAAAATTTTACGTAAAGAATGTGGACATGACTGTAAAATAATTTATATGTGAAAGACAGAAGGAAAGTTAGGGTTAGGGTCCAGACAGATAGATAGATAGATAGATAGATAGATAGATAGATAGATAGATAGATAGATAGATAGATAGATAGATAGATAGATAAAATAAATAAATAAAGGATGAGTGTTGTGGTCTGTGATGAGCTATTTAACAGAAAAGAGACGAATAAAAGAGAAGAGGTGTTTGATGAGATAAATCCAGCAGGACGGACTGCGTTACTTCACAGCGTGAGTTCAGTCTGAGGAAGTCGTTAACTCCATAAACCCAATAAATTACTGAGGAGAAATCATCAGGCTCAAACTGCAGCAAACTGATCTCCTTAGAAAATAAACTTTATTCACATTTTATTTGGCTAGTCTGTGTTCTTTTAACCATTTCATTAACACTTCCTTTAAAGCTGCACTGCCTTTCAGATTTTTCAAGTGTAGGTCATAAAAATAATTTTTCCCGACTCCCTTCATTTTTGTTTAGTGACCGAAAGCTACTGAATTCGAATCACAGACTTCCAATTTTATTCTTTTTTTTTTAAATAGAACAATTAATGAATTTATCTCCACGTGGCCCTAAATTCTGCACTATTTTTTCCTGCCTCCCCATGACCTAATTCAAGATACTACGTCATGCATCACGTGGTGGGCTTTCCCCGTTCACGCAAGGCATTGTGGGATACAAATTTGAAACAGGAGAGGAAAATGGAGGACGTGAGTGTGCGAATGAAACGTGAAAGAGCGACTACAGTAACGGAAAGAAAGCGAGAAGAAAAGACATTATGTTCTATACGAAGGAAAGGAAACGCAGGACCAAACTAATAAATATGGGCGCTCAGCGAGCACCTCGGTGTGATCAGCTGTTCGTTTAGCGACAGAATGATGGAACTGTCAGTGCACGCTCAAAGGGAAACCTGTAGATGGCAGTAATGCAACACTGTGGATGCCAGCTGCCGTAAAACCCAAAAGAAGAAGAAGGTAAACCTGCGCATGCGCACACGGACTTCCTCTGTCTGCTTGACTGCGCCAAGCGAGCGATTTCATGCACATTATTTGCTTTAATCCCCTCAAATTAAATAACTTCCCAGCCACAGAATGGCCTGATATTTTTTAGATATTACAGAAATAAACAGATATCACAATCACCACATTTCAGACGGAACTAAATTTCACCGATTTTATGAAATCGAAAGGCCGTCTAGCTTTAATAAAAGTGTTTTTGTGGAAGGAAGGAAGGAAGGAAGGAAGGAAGGAAGGAAGGAAGGAAGGAAGGAAGGATCAGGGATGTGAGACGGGACGTGAGGTGATATTATACCTAAACAGCACACACACAGCATTTACACGAGTTTGTTACATTTTAAAGAAACAATTCAGACAAAGATATAATTTATACCATTTACACATGTGGACTGATGTTTACATGTAAAAACTACTGTAATTATACACTATTTATTATATTTACAGTATTTGTTTCACAACAGAATAACATTCTATTATTTTACAGATTTCTTCTGGAAAAGATTCAACAATCAGAGAAGCGCATTTACAAGTTTAAAGAAAGATACGCAAAAAACCCACCAGTGCATTGTGAGATACCGAACACTTAAAGTGGGCGTCAGACCAGTAAAGATTCTCTCTGTGTCAAGGTCTGACAATTATCTGATTGTTTTTGTGCCCTTTATTTTAGCGACGATTTCAAAAGTGTTTGCTCTATTGTGGGAGGGGCATATCATCTCTCACCTGTCAATCACTAGGCAATCGTGGGCGTCGGTGAGCTCATGTTTGTGGCAGATGGTGGATTGCGCTTTTCCTGTGAATGCATTACGCTGTGCCAAAAGTTTCAAATAAAATAAATATTAATGATCAAAATGTAAAAAAAATTATCAAATTTTAATTAAATATAAAAAAATACATTTCAAATGTATAAATAAGCAATAAAAATCAAATCATTTAGTTTTTTTAAATAAGATTACTTATCATATTTTCCTTTAATTTTTTTTCCTTTTGAACTTTGGCACTTTTTATTTTATTTTTTTTATAGGGGGTGTGTCTTAGAAGACATTTTAAAGCTCTGTTGGTCAACTATATTTTGGAGTGTCAGGTGTCTGAAAGTTAGCCGCGCCCACTCCATTAGAGGTAGCTCCTCCTCCTCTGACACGCCTCCCAGGGCTGAGTTCTTAGCAGCTGACAAAAATAAAATTGCTTGTGGATTTTATGTGAAACTTTTGCACAATAATTAACTCCATAATTACGCCGTCCTCTGACGTGACAAGAGCAACAGGTCAAAAAGACGTGATGACATTTCTCTGAGGAATCACGTGTCACCCTTCACCCTTTGGTGTTTTAGTGCGAGTTAATTTGACGCTAGAGTCGGATCAATCTTTATTTTGTGTTTAATGCTAAACCTGAGCCTATCAACCTTATTACTTGTTAGCTGCAGCATTAACCTCAAATCTTCAGTGCGAAACTAAACAAGTAAACTGAAGACTCCGGACACGTCGTGGCTGATTGATTCGATTTGTGCAGGAATTTTGACCAACTTTATCACTCGGATGGACGGACCTCAGTTAGCTGATGCTTTCATTCAAAGCGAGTTATAATTCAGACCGGATCCAGCTGAGCACATGAGGGTTACGGGTCTCACTCGAGGTCCCAGCAGGGCCAGTCTGATGATGTTAGCATTTAAACTCATGACCTTCTGATCAGTAACCTGAAGCCTTCACCACTGAGCCCACACACTGCATCGAATTCTCTCCTTTGGCTAATTCACATTCACGCTAACTACATGTCCGAGATCATCATCATCATCTTACAGAGCTGAACATAATAAAAGTCACTCGGACGTCGAGTGATCCGGCGGAACGACTCACCCGTTTCACTCGACCCTGCAGCGCTGGAGTCAATTAGGACGCAGCCGCTCGGAGAACGCGGTTGGCCCCGTGTCAGAAAACGCAACTCAAGATGTGCACTTGGCAGCGATCTGGCGATACGGAATGAGAAACATGTTTCTGAAGCTCCATACTGCTCTAAAACGAGGAGGGGGAGGCTGAGCTTATAAAAACTAAACTATATGCTGTTCATCATCATAAACCGAACTACGCTTTGATAAGACGTTCATCTAAATCATGCTGCGAAACGCTAAACTGTGGACAACTGTCTGGAGGGGAACGCAGCTGTTTGTGAATTTGTACAGTGATTAATAATTACAGGATGTTCTGTACAGATCCACACACACGGCAACGCTGTTCTCTCACACACATGATTAAAAACCAGAGTGGGCGTGTCAGGGCTAATTTTTTGCGAGGCAAAATTCTGGCGTGAAGCGACTTCATAAACAGGCCGCAGTCCCGCCTCCTTCTTTTCTATTGGCTCAAAACACCAAGGCTTGTGAAGTCACAGGTCAAAGTTCAGCTCAATAAAGTCAACATGAAGTGACATCTACTGTATCGCCATAGCAACGGGCCAAATATCGTAAATTCTACAAAGTCTGGGGCCGGAATGTCCTGTATGTTTCTTATACGCTCATAAACTCAGCGAAGGAGTCTCCAGTGTCAGCAGGCAGACAGACAGACGGGAAACTGGAACTTCAGGGTCTCTGACGTCTTCAGGACCGAAGAGTCTACACTGATTTACAGTTTCTAAGGAACATGATCACATTGTTTATGTCTTAACACAGAGAGAGAGACAGACAGACAGATGACAGAGATACGGGGGGCTGGTGAGGGAAACGTCAATTAAATAAAAACTGTATGAACTCATGAGGATTTTCTCTCTCAGTGTCTCAATTCACTGAGCTTTGACTCTCGCTCTCTCTCTGTCTGTCTCTCTTTCTCTCCCCGACTGTCTGTCTGTCTCCCTCTTTCCCCATCTGTCTGTCTCTCTCTCTCTCGCTCTCTCCGCAGTGAGAGACAGATGGAGGAACAGAAGGGACGTGTTATTCGGTGCTGTTGGACTCCGTCGTGTCTCGTCGTTCACATCGTGGTCTGTTTTGACTCTGCATTTGAAATAAATTAGTGTCTTGTTTCAGTTTCCAGGTCAGCAGGAGTGCAGCGAACTCTCCACCTCCTCACTCCCTCTCTCACCCTCTCTCTCTCCATCTCACCCTCTCTCTCTCTCCCTCCCTCTCTCACCCTCTTCTCTCTCCATCTCACCCTCTCTCTCTCTCCCTCCCTCTCTCACCCTCTCTCTCTCCATCTCACCCTCTCTCTCCCTCTCCTCATCCTCTCTCTCTCCCTCCTCTCTCTCCCTCTCTCACCCTCTCTCTCTCCCTCCCTCTCTCACCCTCTCTCTCTCCATCTCACCCTCTCTCTCTCCCTCCCTCTCTCACCCTCTCTCTCTCCATCTCACCCTCTCTCTCCCTCTCCTCATCCTCTCTCTCTCCCTCCTCTCTCTCCCTCTCTCTCTCTCCACCTCCTCACTCCTCTCTCACCCTCTCTCTCTCCATCTCACCCTCTCTCTCCCTCTCTCTCTCCCCCTCCCTCTCTCACCCTCTCTCTCTCCATCTCACCCTCTCTCTCCCTCTCTCTCTCCATCCCTCTCTCTCCCTCCCTCTCTCCATCTCCTCATCCTCTCTCTCACCCTCTCTCTCCATCTCCTCATCCTCTCTCTCTCACCCTCTCTCTCCCTCCCTCTCTCTCTCCACCTCCTCACTCCCTCTCTCACCCTCTCTCTCTCCATCTCACCCTCTCTCCCTTTCCTCATCCTCTCTCTCTCTCCATCTCCTCATCCTCTCTCTCTCCCTCTCTCTCTCCATCTCCTCATCCTCTCTCTCTCCCTCTCTCTCTCCATCTCCTCATCCTCTCTCTCTCCCTCTCTCTCTCCATCTCCTCATCCTCTCTCTCACCCTCTCTCTCCATCTCCTCATCCTCTCTCTCACCCTCTCTCTCTCTCTCCATCTCCTCATCCTCTCTCTCTCCCTCTCTCTCTCCATCTCCTCATCCTCTCTCTCTCCCTCTCTCTCTCCATCTCCTCATCCTCTCTCTCACCCTCTCTCCCTCTCCTCATCCTCTCTCTCTCCCTCTCTCTCTCTCCATCTCCTCATCCTCTCTCTCTCCCTCTCTCTCTCCATCTCCTCATCCTCTCTCTCTCCCTCTCTCTCTCCATCTCCTCATCCTCTCTCTCACACTCTCTCTCCCTCTCCTCATCCTCTCTCTCTCCCTCTCTCTCCCTCTCCTCATCCTCTCTCTCTCCCTCTCTTTCTCCATCTCCTCACCCTCCCTCTCTCCATCTCCTCATCCTCTCTCTCACCCTCCCTCTCTCCATCTCCTCATCCTCTCTCTCACCCTCTCTCTCCCTCTCCTCATCCTCTCTCTCTCCCTCTCTTTCTCCATCTCCTCACCCTCCCTCTCTCCATCTCCTCATCCTCTCTCACCCTCCCTCTCTCCATCTCCTCATCCTCTCTCTCACCCTCCCTCTCTCCATCTCCTCATCCTCTCTCTCACCTCCCTCTCTCCATCTCCTCATCCTCTCTCTCACCCTCTCTCTCTCCATCTCCTCATCCTCTCTTTCACCCTCTCTCTCTCCATCTCCTCATCCTCTCTCTCTCACCCTCTCTCTCTCCACCTCCTCACTCCCTCTCTCACCCTCTCTCTCCACCTCCTCACTCCCTCTCTCACCCTCTCCTCATTCTCTCTCTCACCCTCTCTCTCCATCTCCTCATCCTCTCTCTCCCTCCCTCTCCCTCTCTCTCTCCATCTCATCCTCTCTCTCTCACCCTCCCTCTCTCCCTCTCTCTCTCTCTCTCTCCACCTCCTCACCCTCTCTCTCTCCCTCCCTCTCTCTCTCCACCTCCTCACCCTCTCTCCCCTTCTCCCTCTCTCTCCAGCTGCATGATTTTATCATCAATAACACTTTATTGTAAAATAAATAAAACAGCAAATAGGAAAAACACAATTCCAAATTATTCAAATAAAAAAATAAATAGGGATATTTATGGTCAGTAAAGGACTCACACCTGTCTGTTTGCTAAAACACTCCAGAGTGCAGGAAACCGAATGCGAAAGATTTTATGGTCAATGTTACAGAATAATAATAAAAAATTTTAAAAACCCTGAATATCTTAAAGTCTATAAAGCTTCAGTAATCAGAAACATAAATACAGATAATAAATAATGAACCAACAGATTAGATCAATAATACTGAAGTCTGTGATTCTGTTTTACTCTCGTCGTTTTCTTTCTCTCCATCTTTCCAAAACAAATTAAACCGACAGTGTAAAAATTTTCTGGGTGCTTATAACTTTTGGCTTCATGAAGTAATAAAAGAATAATTTTATTAATCATTTATGCACAAACACTAAAACGATCAAAAACACACCACGCTCTGAACTTTCTCTGGAATAAATTAAAGGACATTATTTCAGTGCACACTGAGACGGTGATGTAGTTTGGGCCTGTAAGCAATAAAACACTCAGTGTGTCACGCTGTTACGGGAAATTAATCAACGCTGGGGCGGAGTGATGAAGCGGCGTCACCACCTGTCACCACCCTGACGCTGATTATTTTCCTGTAATGGTATGTCCCTGAGTGTTCTATTCCTCTTACACCACAAGGATTACAATTTCTAATGTATTAAAGAATGCTTTTTATCCATTTATAGCTACATGTAATGTGAAACAGGTTTTCACTTTTTATAGCCAGCAGAGAGTCGTTCCTTCACCAGCGTCTTGTTTTTAAACTAATCGCAGCTCGTTATCTGTGCTAGAGAGATAATCTGTCATGATCCAGACACATCATCAGCCAACCCCAGCGCGGTGTTTGAGCGAACCTTGTCTCACTGATGATGAAATATTCGCTGAGAAAACGACCGACATGCAAGTGGAACGTAGCGTCAGGAACCCGTGGACCTGATACACGTTTATCTCTCCATCTCTGGAGCCGGGCCACTTCCAGCACGCTCGCGACGCTAACGTGATTTAACGAGATGTAATGTGATTTAGGACGTGGCCCGGCTCCAGGGGTCAAAGGTCAAGTTAAAGCTGCTCCAATGCGTTTTATTCTTTATAGCATGACAGAAAGGATCGAAGAAATTTCTCATCTCCATAATACTTTTACTGCCTTTTACATTAGGGGCGGGGCAATGTGACAAAAATATATCACGATTCTCAAAAGCATTTCTACGATACGTGATCTGATGAACAGTCACGCTGCAGTGCCACATATTAACAAAAAACCAACCATGTTTTATGTAACGTGTAGAAAAACTAATTTTGTTTTCTTTTTTAATTAATAGTTAATTGAAAAATAAATAAATAAATAAATAAATAAATAAATATTGCACTGAAAAAAATTACAAATCCGTAGAAATTTTAACGATTAATTTTAAAGATTAAACCCAAAATCTTAACATCAAGTCAGCTGCATTTGAATAGTTTGTCATGAAATAAAAAAAATGACTGTAAAAAATAATAAATAAAAAAATTACAATATCCACAATTTCTCAAACAATAATTTATAATGATATTTATATTACATCGTCATAACCCCAGCTCAAGTTTATCTTCCTCTTCTTCTGCTAAATTTAATGCGCTACAGTTTTAAAAACTCCTCTGTCCTGAAGACGTCATAAAACCCAAAACGTTCCAGCTTTACCCCTGACACTGGAGACTCCTTCAAAACCGCTAAATTATCGTCTCCTTCCATCAACAATGAGAATGTTTCTTTAATTGCTCTGATTGTTCCTCGTATCAGAGCGAGTGTGTGAATATAAACCTGCACTCGGTCAGAGCTGCTCTTCTGTTCTGCTCCAATCAGAACCCAGAACTCAGCAGCGCTGCTCTTGAACACTTTAAGAGCGCGTCGTGATTAAACATGCTGTCCGGCTGTTTGAAGCCCGTCAGTGCTGCAGCTGCTCGCCGCTTCTGGAAGCAGTCAGTGTGGGTTTCGCTCCAAATGCGACGTTAACAGAAACAAACCGTCCGTCTTTAAAGCATCGTTATCGTCAGGAATAAACGCAGCCCGACTGCACGAGAGCAACACCATCATCTGTCAGAGAAAATCAGCTGCACTTTTCTCAAATCTCTGGGGTTTTTTTGCTTTGTTTTTTTATTCACTTGGCTCCAGCGGCTGTGGAGTCGTTTGGAAAGGAAAGAGTTCGGCACCTGGAGCTGTCTGACTTCATTTCAGCTCTTTAAACACTAACACGGGACAATGAGGAGGAGGAGAGGAGAGGGGGAGAGGAGAAGAAAGAGAGAGGAGGGAGGAGGAGGGGAAGAGGAGAGAAGGAAAGAGAGAGAGAGAGAGAGAGAGAGAGAGAGAGGAGGGAAGAGGGGGAGAAGAGAGGAGAGAGAGGAGGGAAGAGGGGGAGAAGAGAGGAGAGAGAGAGAGAGAGGAGGGAAGAGGGGGAGAAGAGGAGAGAAGGAGAGAGAGAGAGAAAGGAGGGAAGAGGGGGAGAAGAGGAGAAAAGGAGAGAGAGAGAGAGAGGAGGGAAGAGGGGAGGAGAGGAGAGAGAGAGGAGGGAAGAGGGGGAGAAGAGGAGAGGAGAGAGAGGAGGGAAGAGGGGGAGAAGAGGAGAGGAGGAGAGAAGAGAGAGAGAGGAGGGAAGAGGGGGAGAAGAGGAGAAGAGAGAGAGGAGGGAAGAGGGGGAGAAGAGGAGAGGAGAGAGAGGGGGGGAGAAGAGGAGAGGACAGAGAGAGGAGGGAAGAGGGGGAGGAGAGGAGGAGAGAGAGAGAGGAGGGAAGAGGGGGAGAAGAGAAAAGGAGAGAGAGAAAGGAGGGAAGAGGGGGAGAAGAGGAGAGAAGGAGAGAGAGAGAGGAGGGAAGAGGGGAGGAGAGGAGAGACAGGAGGGAAGAGGGAGAGAAGAGGAGAGGAGGAGAGAAGAGAGAGAGGAGGGAAGAGGGGGAGAAGAGGAGAGAGAGAGGAGGGAAGAGGGGGAGAAGAGGAGAGAGAGAGAGGAGGGAAGAGGGAGAGAAGAGAGAGAGGAGGGAAGAGGGGGAGAAGAGAGAGAGGAGGGAAGAGGGGGAGAAGAGGAGAAGAGAGAGAGAGGGAAGAGGGAGAGAAGAGGAGAGGAGGAGAGAAGAGAGAGAGGAGGGAAGAGGGGGAGAAGAGGAGAAGAGAGAGAGAGGGAAGAGGGAGAGAAGAGGAGAGGAGGAGAGAAGAGAGAGAGGAGGGAAGAGGGGGAGAAGAGGAGAGGAGGAGAGAAGGGGAGAGCAGAAAACACAGTGATGATTCAGCTGCTGAAAGCACATCACACTCACTCTGACAGGAAGTCAAATGATGCACAACAAGCGTTTCCTGTTACACATCTGTCCCACTCTTTGTCTGTGTGTCTCACTCTCACTGTCTTGTCTGTCTGTCTCACTCTCTCCATCTGTCTATCTCACTGTCAGCGTCTCCTCTTCACTGTCTCACTCTCTGCTCCTCTGTTAGTCTTGCTCTCAGCCTGTCTGTCTCTTTCTCTCTGTCTGTCTCACTACCTGCTACTTTATCTCAGGATCTGTTTGTCTATCAGTTTATCTGTGTCACTGTCTGCATGCATCTGTCTCACTCTCTGCCTCTCCATTTGTCTCAGTTTGCCTGTCTCAGTCTCTTTTTGTGTTTCACTCTCCAATTGTCTACCTTAGTATCTCTATTTGTCTCACTCTCTGCCTGTCCATATGTCTCACTTTCTGTTTGTCCGCATGTGTCTCACTCTCTGTGTGGACTGTATGTCTCACTCTATTGGTCTGTCTCACTCTCTGCCTGTCCATCTCACACTGCACTTGTCTGTCTCACTCTGTGTCTGTACTGTATTTCTCACTTTGTCTCAGTATCAGTGTTTATCTTTCTGTCTCACTCTCTGTACTCTCCCCTTGCCCATCTGTCTCTCAGCTGAAGCGGTAAACGCCGGTACCCGAGGGCCCCATCAGACTCGGAGCCGGAGTATTAAAGCGCTGAGTGTGTCCCGGGAGACGCTGTGCTCAGACTCGAGCTTTATTTCACTCAGGTGACGTTTTCAGTGTTTGTGTGAAATGAAACACGTTTCAGTCCGAAGCGTAAAAAACGTTTCAGTGGAATAAATTCAGCCGTGATGACGTTTTATTTCTCACATTAACGACTCGCTGGAATTAACACAGCACAAAAGGACCTCAGTGGTCACGCTTCATTTACTGCAGTGCGATGAAAACCTTCCTTCTCTCTCACACACACACACACACACACACACACACACACACACACACACACACACACACACACAAGGCATCTCCTGGAAAACTCATCAGCGAGGGTGGAATATTTGCGGCAGGCAATAAGTCAGCAAAAGTGAAGTGAAACGCTGAAAAGCTGAAGTCACACATTCCAGACGTTCCTCTGGCACACGCCCCATTTCCCAGCATGCTCTGCGCTCCCATGAGCCTCTGCAGTGAGCGTGCAAACTGTCAGTGTTCTGTACAGCTGGAGAGGAGAAGTGAACTCTCTTTTCCACTCATTTATTCTTTCCTTACATTTCATTTCTCTCTCTTTTATTCTTTCTTTCCCTTTAATAATAATAATAATAATAATAATAATAATAATAATTTCCTTTTTTACTTTTCCTTCCTCCTTTATTCTTTCCTCATTTTTGTTCCAGTTTTTCTTTTCCCTCATTCTTTCACCTTTCTATTCTCAGTCCCTCCTTTCACTCTCCTTTTTTGTTGCTTTCTTTTCCCTCCTTTATTCCTTTCTTCCTTTCTTTCCCCTCATTTATTCTATTCTTATTACCTCGCCCGGGACGGAGTCCACCAGGGGACGAGGGATTGTTTTCAGTCGGGTTTGTTTGTTTGTTTGTTTGTTTGTTTGTTTTTGTCAACAATGTTATGGAAAAACAGCTGGACCAATCTTCATGAAACGTTCAGGATAGATGGACGTTGGTCTCAAATAGAATCCCCAACATTTTGAGGGGCTTCCTGTCAAGGTCACCAAAAAGGTCAAAATCGTTCATATTCATTCAGATGCGCTCTGATTGGCTGAGAGCAGTGCGTGTGTTCTGATTGGCTGAGAGCAGTACAGTGTGCGAATGAGAATCAGAACAATGTTTATTGGCCAAGTATATTCACACGCAAGATCAAAATCAAGGTCAAGGTCACCATAAAAGGTCAAAATTATTTTTCGTGATATCTTCCTTCATATTCATCATAAATGCTACCGGGCGAGGTTTGTTTTGCCTGGCGACACTCGTTTGCATCTTGTTTTTATTCACTTCTTTTATTTTCCCTCATTCATTCTAGCCTTTCTCTCTTCTTTTTTATTCTTCATTCTTTTCCCTCATTTATTCCTTTCTTTCCTTCTCTTTGTTTATTCCCTCATTACTTCCTTAGTTTTTTTTCCTTTTTCTCTTTCTCTTTATTCTTGCTTTCTTTATTTTCTTCCTCCCTTTTTTTTTGGTCTATTCTCTCTTTTATTCTCCTTTCTTTACCTTTGGGTAATTCCGCCCCAAATCACCAGATTTAGAAAAACGTTCGCCACTGGCCATCTCAGATTTGCTTCATACTTTCTGGAAATATTGTCAGTGTGCCCAATAAATAACGTACAAAATTTTAGGCTTGTACCTTCATTAGTTTCTGAGATATAGGGGCTTTAAAAAAGGGGCGTGGCCCCAATTTCACTGTTGAAACGTGTGCTACAGAAAACGGACCTAACTTCCATAAGTCATTACTTTTAAACTATTCATGCAAGATACATGAAATTTTCAAGGATTGTTCTTCAATGCCAGACACCTTTATATACTAAAATAGAAAGTTCACGGTTCAATATTTGCCAAGTTATGGCTTGCTGAAAATCATAAAAAATGTGTTTTGGAGCAACTTTGACACCCCATATCTCCACATTAAAGCTCACCAGACCTTTCAAATTTTCTTATTTATTACTCATGTTATAGTACTCTTTAGGCAACTAGGAATGTGTTCAAAAGAAATCAAACTTTCTGATTTATTAGGCTTTAAAATAAAAAAAAACATTTTGTGCCTATAATTCAAATGCATATTACAAATGTATGACAAGGTCTACCATAAAAACAATTATACCACTGGAAAGAGCTTGTTTTGATTAGCAAATGCACAGAATATGAAGTTGGTACCCTAAACCAAACTATAAATATTAAGGTATCAAGTACGGCATGTTTTACGATAGACGGAAATGCTGTTTTAAAGGAACAGTCCACCGTACTTCCATAATGTAATATGTTCTTCTCTGAATTGAGACGAGCTGATCCGTACCTCTCCGAGTTTTGTGCGACCTCCCAGTCAGTCAGACGCGCTGTTACTCCTGTTAGCAATGTAGCTAGGCTCAGCATGGCCAATGGTATTTTTTGGGGCTGTAGTTAGATGCGACCAAACTCTTCCACGTTTTTCCTGTTTACATAGGTTTATATGACCAGTGACACTCAGGAGTGAAGGTATCAATGTGCTGTCGAAGCGCGCAGAAGGTGTTAGTACGCCTGTCATTATAGTGCGGACTTTCCATAGCATAGAAAATCGCCACGTTTCAATTTGTGTAACTGAACTTTGTTTCATGTCACTGGTCATATAAACCTATGTAAACAGGAAAAACGTGGAAGAGTTTGGTCGCATCTAACTACAGCCCCCAAAAATACCATTGGCCATGCTGAGCCTAGTTACATTGCTAACAGGAGTAACAGCGCGTCTGACTGACTGGGAGGTCGCCCAAAGCTCGGAGAGGTACGGAGCAGCTCGTCTCAATTCAGAGAAGAACATATTTCATTATGGAAGTACGGTGGACTGTTCCTTTAAGGCATATTACAATACAATTACAAACCTACAGTGTAGGAAAAATAACAACCTTAAAAGTACTTTATTTGAAGAGCTTAAACAGTGTATTGATTTGCTTTTCCACATCAGATGGAAGTTTATATTGCCTGACAGTTGATGTAAGTGGGGCATCAATGATTTTCATGACATGCACCAGAGGGACCCAACAGTTATCCTCTCTCCTGGGCCAGCTGTAAGTCTGAGAGGGACCATGAGGATGCATAAATGTTACTTGTACATCTTGTTCCTTCTCTTATAATGCACGAATGTTGCCTATCCACCACTGTCTGTCATACAAACATACAACATATTTACCAGGAATTGTATCTGCCAGAGAGACTGCTGATTTAACAGGGGTTTTATGCATTACTTGTGGCCGATTCCCACTCATATCCACAATGATGCTAGGACCACCTGACACCCTACTGACCTGCAGCTAGTTGGACATGATTGGAACGAATGAGTGGTGGTCTCCTGCTCCAGGAATACAACCCCGATTCCAAAAAAGTTGGGACAAAGTACAAATTGTAAATAAAAACGGAATGCAATAATTTACAAATCTCAAAAACTGATATTGTATTCACAATAGAACATAGACAACATATCAAATGTCAAAAGTGAGACATTTTGAAATTTCATGCCAAATATTGGCTCATTTGAAATTTCATGACAGCAACACATTTCAAAAAAGTTGGGACAGGGGCAATAAGAGGCTGGAAAAGTTAAAGGTACAAAAAAGGAACAGCTGGAGGACCAAATTGCAACTCATTAGATCAATTGGCAATAGGTCATTAACATGACTGGGTATAAAAAGAGCATCTTGGAGTGGCAGCAGCTCTCAGAAGTAAAGATGGGAAGAGGATCACCAATCCCCCTAATTCTGCGCCGACAAATAGTGGAGCAATATCAGAAAGGAGTTCAACAGTGTAAAATTGCAAAGAGTTTGAACATATCATCATCTACAGTGCATAATATCATCAAAAGCTTCAGAGAATCTGGAAGAATCTCCGTGCGTAAGGGTCAAGGCCGGAAAACCATACTGGGTGCCCGTGATTTTCGGGCCCTTAGATGGCACTGCATCACATACAGGCATGCTTCTGTATTGGAAATCACAAAATGGGCTCAGGAATATTTCCAGAGAACATTATCTGTGAACACAATTCACCGTGCCATCCGCCGTTGCCAGCTAAAACTCTATAGTTCAAAGAAGAAGCCGTATCTAAACATGATCCAGAAGCGCAGACGTCTTCTCTGGGCCAAGGCTCATTTAAAATGGACTGTGGCAAAGTGGAAAACTGTTCTGTGGTCAGACGAATCAAAATTTGAAGTTCTTTATGGAAATCAGGGACGCCGTGTCATTCGGACTAAAGAGGAGAAGGACGACCCGAGTTGTTATCAGCGCTCAGTTCAGAAGCCTGCATCTCTGATGGTATGGGGTTGCATTAGTGCGTGTGGCATGGGCAGCTTACACATCTGGAAAGACACCATCAATGCTGAAAGGTATATCCAGGTTCTAGAGCAACATATGCTCCCATCCAGACGACGTCTCTTTCAGGGAAGACCTTGCATTTTCCAACATGACAATGCCAAACCACATACTGCATCAATTACAGCATCATGGCTGCGTAGAAGAAGGGTCCGGGTACTGAACTGGCCAGCCTGCAGTCCAGATCTTTCACCCATAGAAAACATTTGGCGCATCATAAAACAGAAGATACGGCAAAAAAGACCTAAGACAGTTGAGCGACTAGAATCCTACATTAGACAAGAATGGGTTAACATTCCTATCCCTAAACTTGAGCAACTTGTCTCCTCAGTCCCCAGACGTTTACAGACTGTTGTAAAGAGAAAAGGGGATGTCTCACAGTGGGAAACATGGCCTTGTCCCAACTTTTTTGAGATGTGTTGTTGTCATGAAGTTTAAAATCACCTAATTTTTCTCTTTAAATGATACATTTTCTCAGTTTAAACATTTGATATGTCATCTATGTTCTACTCTGAATAAAATATGGAATTTTAAAACTTCCACATCATTGCATTCCGTTTTTATTTACAGTACAATTTGTACTTTGTCCCAACTTTTTTGGAATCGGGGTTGTAGTAGCTGACCTTTAAAATCTTGTCTCCAATGCTTTTCTACTCTCCATAACTTCCTCTGTACCAACCCAGATGAAATGGATGTTCTTGATGTTTTTCTGTCCACAAAAACAGATCAGATGGGGTTAGTATGTGATCACTTGTGACTACCTGTAAGCTAGCTCGAGCTGCTGACTGCTTTACAGTGCCTCCAATACCATCACAGGGTGATTTACCATGAGAAGTGGCAAAGAAATGCCATTCTGCCCAAAGTCCAAAATCGTCTGCATGCTTTATTAGATTTGTAAAATTTTTATAGTTTTTGTATTGGGCTGCTGATCCGTCACTGAAGTAAATGACCTTTTTCAGCTGGGGATGTAAATGGCATACATATGGTAAAACCTTTTTTAAGAATGCATGCACGGCCACTGTATCATGCTTAAGGCAGTCACTTATTATGCAGATAGAGATGCATTTCGTTACTTTTGTACCATCTTCATTCTTTGCTCTAATATACACTGCAAATGGATGAAGAGTGCATTGGCTGTTGTCCCAGTGGGATCCCTGGGCAGAATCCTGTACACAGAATGAAAAGTTTTCGGCAAAATCCAAAAGCATAATACATTCATCCGCTGACAGATTTTCCTTCAAATTCTTCAAATATCCACTCTGGTGTTTGGCAATGAAATGATGTTTTGCTAGTTTGTCTGCTAATAGATTATATACCTTAAAACAGCATTTCCGTCTATTGTACTTGATACCTTCATATTTATAGTTTGGTTTAGGGTACCAACTTCATATTCTGTGCCTTTGCTAATCAAAACAAGCTCTTTCCAGTGGTATAATTGTTTTTATGGTAGACCTTGTTATACATTTGTAATATGCATTTGAATTATAGGCGCAAAATGCTTTTTTTATTTTTAAAGCCTAATAAATCAGAAAGTTTGATTTCTTTTGAACACATACCTAGTTGCCTAAAGAGTACTATAACATGAGTAATAAATAAGAAAATTTGAAAGGTCTGGTGAGCTTTAATGTGGAGATATGGGGCGTCAAAGTTGCTCCAAAGCACATTTTTTTATGATTTTCAGCAAGCCATAACTTGGCAAATATTGAACCGTGAACTTTCTATTTTAGTATATAAAGGTGTCTGGCATTGAAGAACAATCCTTGAAAATTTCATGTATCTTGCATGAATAGTTTAAAAGTAATGACTTATGGAAGTTAGGTCCGTTTTCTGTAGCCCGCATTTCAACAGTGAAATTGGGGCCACGCCCCTTTTTTAAAGCCCCTATATCTCAGAAACTAATGAAGGTACAAGCCTAAAATTTTGTACGTTATTTATTGGGCACACTGACAATATTTCCAGAAAGTATGAAGCAAATCTGGGATGGTCAGTGGTGAGGCCTCTGGTGATTTCACATGGATTGACTCCTTTATCACAGCCCTCTTTATTCTCTCTTTTCTTTCTTTTCCCCTCATTTATTTCCTCCTTTCCCTCTTTT